>NC_053166.1:134563526-134865799 GCF_016835505.1 Polypterus senegalus
GATTGACTGTGCTGGAAATTTGGCTTACAGTCGCTAAAGGTGATAATGGCACTGATTTTCAATCGTGTAAACTGACATGGTGCGGCGATGAATTCAGCAACTGCAGCCTGCAGGTCTGACATACTCATCGACTCGAAGTGGCATAATGTGACATGGGCTTTACATTGATGTAGCTTTCTTTGTTTACTTCTCACAGTCATACATCAATTTGAAGTGATGCACTGATATTACAGCCTGCCGCTACCATGTTTGTTTGTGGAAAGCCAGAAAAAGAAAACACATCATTTTTCAAGTAAAGTCATTGGTACCGAAGCACCCACGTAGGAGACGAGAGAGGATATGAAACACTGGGCACAGCATGAGAGTCTAGGCAGGCACTTGAGAATAACTTTAAACACCTCACCGGCCTCCTAATGTGACTGGGATAAATGGTTTTCTGCTATCATTACTACTCCAGACGAAGATGGGGTATCACGACGTTAGCACAGATAGCATTTCAAGTAGCAGTGTCTCTAGAAAGACGTTTAATGCATTTTTTGTCACTTTGTTTGTATGAAAAATATAAACCATGGGCACAAAGTAATTCAGTTTTTATCCTGCTCATTAAGTTCAGGTTCATGTCAAGTTTATGCTTATCCCAGCAGCTTTAGGTCCACAGTAGAAATCCAGAGGATAAGACCCCAGTCCATTGCAATGTCAGCAACAACAACATTTATTTCTATAGGATGTTTTCATACAAGATGAAAGCGCTTTGCAAGATGAAGAAAGAAAAAAGAAAAATATTAGGCAATGCTACGTAACAAAGAATAAAGTAAGGACTGATGGCCAGGAGGACAGTATAAACAGAAAAAAAAAATCCAGAGGGTTGGAGAAAAAAAAATCTGCAGGGGTTCCAAGGCCACGAGACCACCCAGCCCCCTCTAGGCATTCTACCTAACATAAATGATCTAAATCAGTCCTCGTAGTTTTCAGGCTTCAAGTGGAAGAATCAGACGATGATAGTCATGTGGACCTCTGGCCTTCAATCCATCAATGTGGGAAGTGCATGGCGCTTTGATCAGGTGGTGGTAGCACAGATCACCACCACAGAAAACCGGAAAAAGAAGAGTAGAAAAAGTAGGAGTTAGTACGGATTGCGGAGCCATAATAAAAATGATAATTAAATGCACATACAGAATATCAGGATTACACTGAAATGAAGCTCTGAGAAAGCCATGCTAAAGTTATGGGTTTTTAGCAGTTTCTTAAAGTGCTCCACTGTATTAGCCTGGTGAATTTCTATCGGTAAGCAATTCCAGATTTCAGGTGCATAACAGCAGAAGGCCGTCTCACCACTTCTTTTACGTTTAGCTCTAGGAATTATAAGCAGCCGCTCATTTGAAGATTTAAGGTTACGATTTGGAGTGTAAGGTGAGAGGCATTCCGAATTTAGGACGGAGCGAGATTATTTAAGGCTTTGTAAACCATAAACAGTATTTTCAAGTCAATTCTAAATGGCACAGGTAACCAGTGTAGTGACATCAGAACTGGAGAGATGTGCTCGGATTTTCTTTTCCTCATGAAGATTCTGGCAGCTCCATTCTGCACTCGTTGCAATCGATTGATGTCTTTTTTGTGTAGTCCTGAGAGGAGTGCGTTGCAGTCATCTAGTTGACTAAAAACAAAAGTGTGAACAAATTTTTCAGCATCTTTCAAAGTTATAAGGGATCTAATTGTGTACACACACAACCATGGGGCCAATATAGAATTCATCTATTAACATCACCCAATTCTGATTCTGTTCCTCATACCACAACCCTCTGCTTCCTGTGTTTTAGCCAATTTTGTACCTTCTACACACTTCTCTCTGAACTCTCACTTCTTTTAGTTTGATGCCCAACCTTTCATGTGGCAGCTTATCAAATGCTTAGTGAAGGACAAGATAAATAATATCATACGCACCACTCTAATTGTATCCTTTTGTCGATTCCTCATGAATGTCCAGCATGTCAGTAAAGCGCAACCTCTCCTCTGTTCACCCATGCTGGCTGTTCAGGAAAAGTCATGTTCTTGCCATGTGCTGCTCAATCTTCTCCTTAATAATTCTTACTACTAACTTAGCGATGATGCACGTTAAGCTTACTGGCTTGTAGTTACTTGAGTCATCCTGATTGCTCTTTTAATATAAATAGATAATATTTGCTATTTTCCATTCCTTAAGAATTTCCCAGTACACAGTAACCTTCTAAAAATATGCACCATATCTGCACTCACTAACCTCCTTATGAACTTGAGGATAAATATTATCTGGTCCTGGTGATTTATTTGATTTCAGCCAGTTTAATCTGAGCAGAACTTCTCCCGCCACAATTTCCAAATCCCTCAGTACCTCCTTAGTAGTCCCTGTTACTACTATGAAGTTATCCACTTCCTCACTTGTGAAGAGCTCAGAAAAAGTTTATAGCATCTGCTATTTCACTGTCTGTATGTTTTAATCCCCCTTTACTATTCCTGATACACTTCACCTCCTCCTTGACTGTTCTTTTACTACTAAAATATTGAAAGATTGTCCATAGGTCTTCTTATGCGCTATATTCCTCTCTAACTGCCTTTTAGCTTCCTAATATCCTTCTTAATGGCCGCCCTCATACTCTCAAACGTCCTACGATTCCCATTGGAGTTATTAGTCTTAGACACTTTATACAGCTGCTTTTTTCCTGTGCGTCCACTGCAGAGTTTTGTTTAAATTCCCTACTAATTCCAAATTAAGGTACTGTATGTACCTGTCCTGCATTATATATAAAATGTTTTTTCTACCTGTTCCACTGCTCCTTGACTGTTTCTACATTTAAAACCTATCATACTTTATGCTTTTAACACTTTCAAAGTTTGCCCTACCAAAGTTAAACTTAACAGTTTTAATCATTGTATCCATGATCTACTAAAACACTGAGAACTGTAAAATATGATGGCCACTTGACCCTAGCAATTCAATCACCTCTACACTCCCAGTTCTACCCTGGTTATTACAAAATATTAAATCTAGACAGGCGTCCCCCAGAGTTGATGCTATGACATTTTTAAACAGTGGCTACCACTGCCAGCTATTAGCTCCAGCAACTCGGGTTCAGTGCCCGGCCTAGCCAATGGCTATGTAAATTTGTAATGTTTTATTCTCTTCCACTTGGGTTTCTCTGAGTAATCCTGTTTTCTTTCACAGCCCACCTGCACGACAAACTCACTCACACTGGGCTACTTTAGAGTCACTAGGTAACCCCACACACAACTTCGACATATGAGAAGAGAACCAGAATGCCCAAAGAAGACAAGTGGAGTACACACCAAGTACAACTGATGAGTGCGAACATGGATATAGTCCTGCAGTTGTGCTTGAAAGTTTGTGTACCCTTTAGAATTTTCTATATTTCTGCATAAAAACATCATCAGAATTTCACTCAAGCCCTAAAAGTAGATAAAGAGAAACCAGTTAAACAAATGAGAAAAAATAGTATACTTGGTCATTTATTTATTTAGGAAAATGATTGAATATTACATATTTGTGAGTGTCAAATGTATGTGAACCTCTAGGATTAGCAGTTAGTTTGAAGGTGAGGTGTTAGGTGTTTTCAATCAATGGGTGGACAATCAGGTGTGAGCGGGCACCCTGTGTTATTTAAAGAACAGGGATCTATCAAAGTCTGCTCTTCACACCACATGTTTGTGGAAGTGTATCATGGCATGAACAAAGGAGATTTCTGAGGACCTCAGAAAAAGAGTTGTTGATGCTCATCAGGCTGGAAAAGGTTACAAAACCATCTCTAATGAGTTTGGACTCCACCAATCCACAGTCAGACAGATTTTGTACAAATGGAGGAAATTCAAGTCCATTGTTACCCTCCCCAGGAGTGGTCGACCAACAAAGAGCCAGGGTAACCTCTAAACAACAAGGCCTCTCTCACATTGGCTAATGTTCATGTTCATGAGTTCACCGTCAGGAGAACACTGAACAACAATGGTGTGCATGGCAGGGTTGCAAGGAGAAAGCCACTGCTCTCCAAAAAAACATTGTTGCTTGTCTGCAGTTTGCTAAAGATCATGTGGACAAACCAGAAGGCTATTGGAAGAATGTTTTGTGGACGGATGAGACCAAAATAGAACTTTTTGGTTTAAATGAAAAGCGTTATGTTTAGAGAAAAGAAAACGCTGCATTCCAGCATAAGAACCTTATCCCATCTGTGAAACATGGTGGTGGTAGTATCATGGTTTGGGCCTGTTTTGCTGCATCTGGGCCAGGATGGCTTGCATTTATTGATGGAACAATAAATTCTGAGTTATATCAGAGAATTCTAAAGAAAAATGTCAGGACATCTGTCCATGAACTGAATCTCAAGAGAAGGTGGGTCATGCAGCAAGACAACGACCCTAAGCACACAAGTCGTTCTACCAAAGAATGGTTAAAGAAGAATAAAGTTAATGTTTTGGAATGGTCAAGTCAAAGTCCTGACCTTAATCCAATCGAAATGTTGTGGAAGGACCTGAAGTGAGCAGTTCATGTGAGGAAACCCACCAACATCCCAGAGTTGAAGCTGTTCTGTATGGAGGAATGGGCTCAAATTCCTCCAAGCCGGTGTGCAGGAATTATCAAAAGTTACCGGAAACGTTTAGTTGCAGTTATTGCTGCAAAGGGGGGTCACACCAGATACTGAAAGCAAAGGTACACATACTTTTGCCACTCACAAATATGGAATATTCGATCATTTTCCTCAATAAATAAATGACCAAGTATACTATTTTTTTCTTATTTGTTTAACTGGTTTCTCTTTATCTACTTTTAGGGCTTGAGTGAACTTCTGATGATGTTTTAGGTCATTTTTATGCAGAAATATAGAAAATTCTGAAGGGTTCACAAACTTTCAAGCACAACTGTATGTCTGTCTATGCTTAATGGAAAGAACTCTTTACAGTAATGGCTAAAGAAACTGAAATCCACCAAAGAGCAAATCTGAGCAGTTTAAACATACAGGAAAAGCTCAGCATCATTGATGTCAAAATGATTCTTTTTTTATTGTGTCAGTTACCCTAGAAACATGTACTGTTCATCTTGTGGCAAACCTTATCTTCTCAGAGGTTTATGGATGTGACCAATGAGCACCAGAACAGACAGAGAGAAAGGGCCTATATAAAGTAAGTCAGATACAAAGACAGACAGATAGAGTCAGGTTGGAACATCTGTCAGTGCAGTTAGACGTGCACATGCACATGGGAGACATCTTAACTGTTTGGACATTAGTAATTCTCCACTGAGTCCAATGGTGATGTCTCTTTTCCTCTTTTTTTAAAAAGGAAGACCGATAGCTTTTCCACCTCTGAGGCCACTTCCAGGGTCTGTCCACCTGGACCCACCTCTTGCCCACAAAATACCTCATAAGCGGAAGTGACACCATCTTAGACAGTCAACCTGAACTACAGAAGAGAAGACTTGTTTTGCACTTTACCTGTGTTTTCTTTAAAATCATTTTTCAATGATATGAGTTTGGCCGCAAGGTGCCCCAAAACACTCATGTTGTCTGGCTTTCTTATTACCAGATAGATAGATAGTACTATAAAGCACTAGATAGATAGATAGATAGATAGATAGATAGATAGATAGATAGATAGATAGATAGACAAGCACCTTATTTGTCCTGGGTTTTTACTGAAGCTCAATAAATGAATGTATGAATAAATCAATAAATACATTTTAAGTATTGTTTTTATATTATGACAAACAGCAACCTCCTCTCAAATACAAATCAGAATAACTACCAAAAGGAAAACATCTGACTTGTCTAAAAATAAAAAGAGCAACCCCAGTCCCAGTGTGGCATTATGTAAGGAGTATTGCCTTTGGCATAAAGGAGCCCCCTGTCTCATTCCTGGACCCTCTTCCACTGAGTAATTCATTGGCTGAAAGTCCACAGTGTTAGTGAGTCACAGAGAAAAGGGGATGTGCAGCTTTGCTCACAATGACACTCAGTTCTGCTTTTATTCTCTCCATCACTACTACCTGCAGCGGTTTGAGAGTACGTCCCATAACTGAGCTTGCGTTTTTAATCAGCTTATAGTTTAGGTGGGTCTCTCTTGAAGGGATTTTACCAACCCAGCACACCACAGCACAGAAAATCACAGAATACATCCCACTGAAAGCAGTAAATATTCCCGTTTCAGGAAAAATGACTTCAGTATTTCAGAGGTAAGCTTATGACAACAAAACAAACTTGGACATAATTATAGCATCTTGACTGTATCTGTCCTGAGAAAAGAATACAGTACATCTCTTTTCCTGGCGTAGCTGTAATTTTCATGTGAACAACAGACCGTGAAGGATTTTACAGAGCCGATTGGAAATGCCGTGGAGTAAAACTGCAAGTAAAGCACATGTCTGTAGCTGTTTAGGTGAAAGACAGTGTTCATCTAAAGTGTTTTGGAAGTGTGCATACTCAAGATGTGAAGATAAAATGAAGAGCTGCAGTGTGCATACTTCCTCTCCATATCAAAGTTTGATGTCGACTTCATCATTCAACTTCAGATCCATGGCAGTCACAAATAAGAGACAATTCCCCTTTGAACTGTCACAGCCTACAATTCCTGGAGGAACTCTCCTACTTACATGCTGCTCACTTTCATGGTAGGGGTCTGAATGCTGGATGCTCATCCTGCACCAGCTTGAATGTCATCAGCAAGATCATGGAAATGGCTTAACAGCAGCAGGCATTTGTTTTATTTTTTTGCTAGTCTTCAACCACATGTTTTGCTTGTCTGAATTGATTTGTTTTGTTCAATATATTTTTTTTTGTGTGTGAAACAGACTCAGAGTCAGGGAAAATGCATCACTTACAGCAGTCTGGGCTGATGGCAGTGTTCATCTTGGGCCCTTGACAATTATGACTGAGCACCCGGGACACCCGGCTCTGTACTATGATAATTTTGCCTCCACAAGCTGATCGAGTGACGTGCCTATGCTATACTCAAGCTTAACGTCAATCACATTGAAATTTCACGCAACCGTAATTAAATTTATATAATATTGTATTGCATGTCGTGTCTCATGATGCGTGGGGGGTTCTGGTAACTCTGAATTAAAATTTCAAACAGAGATTGAACAGCTTTTGCAACATTTTTATTTCTGTACTGTATGTGTATCTCATGATATGATAATCAACGATTGCAGTGCCCACATTAACATTTGCGCCATACACGCTCTTGATGTGAATCACCTCATCTTTCAAATGATGTGACATCCATCCATCCATTATCCAACCCGTTATATCCTAACTACAGGGTCACGGGGGTCTGCTGGAACCAATCCTAGCCAACATAGGGCGCAAGGCAGGAAACAAACCCCAGGCGGGGTGCCAGCCCACCGCAAGCCACACACACACACACCAAGCACACACTAGGGACAATTTAGGATCGCCAATGCACCTAACCTGCATGTCTTAGGTTTGTGGGAGGAAACCAGAGTACCCAGAGGAAACATACGCAGACACGAGGAGAACATGCAAACTCCACATAGGGTGGACCCGGTAAGCGAACCCAGGTCTCCTAACTGCGAGGGAGCAGTGCTACCCACTGTGTCACCGTGCTGCCCCATGATGTGACAGATCCTTTGAATATTTTTGTATTTAAATTTTTACAAGAGACTGAGATCTCCTCCGTGCTCATGCACCTATAAGTTTAAATTTGGACAAAAAAGGGCATCATATGTTGTTCAGGCTTTCAAAACGCCCGGACAATTCTTAAATTACGGAATCCATCATAATGTGAACTGTGTCTCTTCTGAATTTTAGTTCTGGATCTTGGGATTCCTGATCATATGCTTCTGCATCAGACTCAATAAGATGTCTTGGTCTGTTTGCGACACTGACCTGACTTGAACACTGCAGGGATTTCCATTTCATTTGCCGCAGCTTTAACCTCGTGCAAGAGAGCCTCCCACCGCTCGGGGCCCCTGACAGATGTCATGGTTGCCTACCAGTGGCGAAAAGGGAATTCTCAGTTCAAGAAAGGTCCAGCTGCAGCCTGCAATACCTATGACATACATCAGGTAATGCCCACAACATCAGTCACAAAACGCCCTTTGACTCAGATAACCCTCCCACAACCCTAATGTTAACCATAGTGTCATGGGGCCCTAATGTTAACCATAGTCTAAGGCAATGGGTGTAACGTGACTGACATTGAGGGTGTTTCATGATGTTAGGGCATTACATGACTGACCTCATAGATACTGCGGTCTGCAATTACACTCTGTTGCTCAATTCATTAATGAGAAAGTGGATGAACATTTGTATGTGCATCAAGGAAAGTGGAAGAAATGGACATTGTGTACGGAGTATGTGCAAAAAGGAGCAAAAATCATTAGCGAGAGTTCATCCTTGAAATGAAAAAAAAAATCACTTCAGCCTAGATCTAATTTGGGTTCCTTGTGTTAGCAGAAAAACAAAAACAGAATCTTCACCTAAAATGATCAATAACAATAATTTCAAAGAGTTAATATCTCTCTATTATAAAAAAAATCTGGCGACAAGATGTGATCTTTTGAAGAGAGACAGAGAGACACTTTCACGTCAAGTCACGTCATACTTACAACCTTTGGAAGCAAGTCCTGTGATACACATGCAGAGCAGGTTAGAGATAATGGAAGTAGGAAAATTCGAAAGTCTCAAAAAAATGATAGTAAAGATCACATTAGCGCAAATAAATGGAAAATATTACTTGGTGAAATAACGGAACAGCGAAAAGGGATCACATAGTGTTTGAGGATGTCTGGGGGAGAAGAGAGACAAGGTAGTGAGACAAATGGACAGCTACTGTAGAGGCTTTCAAATGTTCAACGCGCTGCACAAGATGTAGATCATGCAACACTGCAGCAGCACTTGATCGAGCAAAGAGGAGGTAAAAAAATGTAATTGTTTCCCATTGTATCACCATTTAGAAGGGGTTTCAGAGGAGCAACCGTGTTTCCTTGGGGTGTGTTCAGCCCCCCTCTTCACAGCGGCATGTAGTACTGGCGGGGGTTGGCGTTGGCGAGTGAAGCCCCCTAGTGTTTATATATATTTTAAAAAAATCTCACCTGGCTACCTTGCACACCAACCAGAAGTTTCCCAGGCCCACAGAAAGATTATGGACTACTTGCTACTCTTGAAGCCCACTGTGATTTAATGACTGGCTTTCCCGTCTTCAGCTCTCACGTTGTCATTTCTCTGCCATGAACACCTTCCACTCCTACTTAGGGTAGACTCTCATGTCCCATGTGAGTATGATGTTTCTACAAATAAATGCAGGCTTGCAGTTCCAATGAAGATAACCCCTCAGTGTGTAGGGCATGACCTTCCCATGGGGGTCCACAGTATAAATATACTGCTTATGATGCAGTGCTATTGGAATCTTGACAGATAGAGCCCTGTCTTGAAGAGCTTTGACGGTTTGAACACGCTAGTCTTAATTAACTCTTTGAGGGCTGAATATTCTTTCCAAAAAGCAATGGTTTCACTCAGAAGTCAACATTAAACGTCTGTTGTTGCATGCTGTGGCTGTCAATTTGCCAAGAATGTGTGGCCTGCTTGCTGTCAGGCTGTCTTTGCGTGGTTGGGACGCTTTCGCAGTGCATTGCAATCTGGTTTCTACCTCTTATCATTGTTAAGTGGCAGTCATCCCTGGTGAACATTGTCAGTACCACAACTAGCTGGGGACCGATCAGCTGAAGCTGGAACCTCACATTCATCTTCGATCACTTGTATCAAAAACCTGAGTCCGACAAGTCATAGTCCAGTTCAGAGATAATAGACAACACGGAGTATTTTGCTTTACACATTCGCTTTGATCTCTCGCCAGACATCAGTGCAATTTTTGCCGTTGTGTGCGCCTTGCTACTCACGAGAGTGCAGGGAATCTCGGTCAAACCAATGAACTTTCCTTCTAGCATCGAGAGTCCAACTAAAATGTAATGGTGGGTTTTGTCACAGTTTACAGTTGATTACCATCGTCAACTCCTCCTTTTGACAAAAGTCAACATCAGCCCTGAAAGAGTTAAATTGTGTGACCTGGAGCCAGCTTATTAACCTGTAAACTGTTTGGACGCAATTGTGCTGTGTCCAGATGTTGGCTAAAACTCAGCTAAACGTGCCATATTAATAACCGTCCTCATTGTGCTCAGCTCAGAGTGTGGACTGTGTTGCTTAATGATGCTCCAGTCCATGAGACTACGTGAGACATGTACAGCGTTATGTAGTAAATCTTTGTTGAAATTTCTACATTTCTTTTGGCTGCCGGTGCCCATTGTGCTTTACATCCTTAATACCTGTGAAAATGGACATTTTCTAACCCTTGGCATTTGCAGCTTCACATGACTGTGATTTCAAACCGTTTTCAAACATCCTGTAAATATGCTCAGAAGGTAGACATGATTAGTGTGAAAATCAAAAAAAAAATTTAAGAACATTAAAAATCGTAGTCGCCACACTAACCAGAAAGGTCAGACCCATCACAAAGCACCAATGTGCGCATTACTAAGATTTCACCACAGGAAGAATCACTTTGCAGAAAGCAGGTCGCCGAGGTCCTACTATTATCTTTTTCTCTGTTTGTGAACGTGTGTTGTAGTCAAAGACAACAATTCTGAAACGTGTGTCATAAAATCATGAAAATCCAGGAGCCGGTGGTACAACACCATTTGTAATGGCTGCCTGCCTCACAGATGTGGCAAAAAATGCAGTGAACTTCTGACCACTTGATGGGCAGACTGAATCGGGTGTCGCCAGGGGTGTAGAGTACTGTAACTTCATTATAAATATTGGAGTATTTTGAATATTCTGAATTGTTTTTTGTTTTTTACCTTTCATAATGTAATCAGTAAACACCTATTTAAACAGCAGCGCCTTCACATATTTTGTATTTGAAATTTAATGTCCATAGTGACTAGCAAATCAAATTTTTCATTGCATGTATTTGACTTGCAAATCCAGCTCCTGGGCTCCAGTCCCTTGGCTGCCTTGAAAAGCAGAAGTCTCCTTAAGATTCCATTTGTTGTGATGGCAATTAAATCAAAGATTGGAGTCAGGAATGTTTACTATTAATTCAGGTCAGGCACATCGTTGGTTTAGTTGCTAGCAAAGTCGTCCTCTGGTTCTCAAATGAAGTCAGTGTGATCAGCAAACACATCTTAAAGTCGGAGAGCTGAGAGGTAGGCGTTTGGAATTGCTAAGTGAGAAATCAGGAGTACTGAACAGGCGTTGGTCAGATTGTAGAGCAAAATTTCCTGAAAAGTAAACTAAAGTAAAGTAAAACAAGACAAAGCACAAGTCGGAAATTAGCAAAGCATAATATTTTGCCTGAAGAAGGGGCCTGAGTTGCCTCGAAAGCTTGCATATTGTAATCTTTTTAGTTAGCTAATAAAAGGTGTCATTTTACTTGGCTTTTCTCTATAAAGCATAACCAGGAATTTGTATTACTTCCTTAGGAAATCATGAAGAGTCTTCTGCCATTATGTTATAAGCTTTAGATAAGGAATATCTGCATGCAACACTTTGTTTTTAAATAATAGAGAGTGCCACATCAGGAGCTGGATGTGCATGTGCAACTGGAAAGGACCTCAGAAATAAGCGAGACACTAACATATGAAACATCAACAGCAATGTGACAGGAAAACATTTGAACATGAGCGTCAGCCGGCTTCGCACAGTAGGAACCAAGTTACCCGAACTGTTTTACGACATTTCAAGCAAAATGACACCTTTTATTGGCTAACTCAAAAGACTACAATATGCAAGCATTCGAGGCAACTCAGGCCCCTGATTCAGGCAAGAATTTATATCGGGCTTGAAGAAGGGGCCTGAGTGGCCCTCGTAAGCTTGCATATTGTAATCCTTTTTTCTAGCCAATAAAAGGTGTCATTTTGCTTGACTTCTCATTACATCCATGATGGCTAACAACGGTACAACACCCTAGTGCTACAACATTTCAGTAATTATTTACCGTTCTGCTGCTGATCTTTATGATCATAAAATAGGTCATTACGATAGCAATTGAAGAATTCATAATAAATTGAATTACTGTATTTGAGCGTTCCTCAAGAGTGGCTCTTTCTCAGGGATGATTTGGCTCAAAAACTAACCAGCGCATCGTCATCTCATAACAGGCTTAATTTTCGAGTTTGGTATTTTTCCGTCCACCTGTTTTAGCTCTAAACACAGACAGACACACACCCATCATCAAGATATTGATGTTTTCAGTATCGGGGAACCCTAAAATGTTGAGATCCGTCGAAAACCGGAGATCGAAATTTTTGTCGAATCTAAAGCTTTCGCTCCTCCCCAATAGACATTAGATTATAGTGGATGGCACAAAGCAAAAATATATAAATAAATAAAAAAAAAAACATCCAAAGTGTACTAAAATACTTATAAACCAGTAGACCGTAACAGGAAGAGGATTATTGTGGATAGTTGCTTTCAGACCCCCATTACCGTCTGTAAAGGGTACGGCCCTGAGTACACCTACAGTATAAAAGCTCTTCACCTAAAGCCTGGTTTATACTTGATTGCGTCAGATGTGGACACATATGCCCCCCTTGTGTGGCTTGGACACGCTGGGCTTTCTCTGTTTGTTATGCACAGAGTATTTCCTGATTATTAAGCGATGCGAATGAAGCAAAACTAATCCAAAATGGCGAATTTCACAAGGACGCTGGCGACAGAAGTGAGTTGATTTTGGCAACTGAAGGTTCTTCTCTCTGAGATCACAAAGATGCTCAGATGATGGCAACGTCATGGAATGAAATTGGAATTCTCACTAGACAGATGGACAATTCTACACATTTCCTGTAATTCTGGACATAAGTCTCATCGTGCTCAGGCTGAGCAATCAGCCATTTTGGAATATGGTTCTCTTCCATGAAGGGTAACCAAAAACAGCCTCTTAATTTTATATGCCAGTATCCCAGAGTCATCTTTTCACTATTGCTTATGAGGTTAACAGAGGCCTAAAATGTGCAAATGTACTGAAAACCCAAAGTTGAAATGTTGACCCCATCACAAAACTTTACCGTATATACAGTACTGTACCTACCATAAGGAGAGAAGTAAAAGAGGCCTGACGTCCTGTTTAGCTGGACACTGAAATGTTTAACAGCAGTGGAGGGTGCAGGCAGTCCACATCATTATGCCGCCTCCCTAATAAAATGGCAATGATCATTCATTTTTAATGTTTCAAACATTAATCAGTCTTAAGATGCGCTGATAAATGGAGGGATTTCCATTTGTCCTTCCTTTCCTCCGTTCAATCACTGAAATAATTAGTGATGTGTGTGTCTGAATCTATGAAAGCATACCCCCTAATTTTCTAGCAAACCCCTAACTAATAGAAAACAACTTAGTGCTTTTATGACACATCCAGATAGTCAGTCATTAGGGGGGTCTGTGCCAACGAATCTGTAGCATTAGCTGGAGCAGGACAGGACAAAAACAAGCACCACTCCTGCTTCTTCCCCTTAACATTAACACACGCCTGAAATGTCAGACTAAAGCTGTCACTAATATCAATTGGGTGGTTTCTTTTTGTTTTGTTTCACACTGAATTGTGAATTGCATATCCGCGTATTCTCAGTTTGGTGACCCCCTTCTCAAGAAGGTTTAGCACACCCCAATCTAAATAAATCTACTAAATTCATCAAGAAGCTAATTAGCAGTTCAAAGAATTCATAAAATGCATTCTGTCCTTCATTGTATGCACGCCATTAGTTTCAAATGTCACTGGGGCCCGGCTTTGTTTTCCGTCTCTTTTCTATTTACCTCTCTTCCTGCTCTTCCGCCCCCCCACCTCATCATAAGCGAGTGACTGAATGATAGATCCTTCTCCATACGGCTCTAAATGTGTTTCAGTTGCTTCTGGTTTTCTGCTGAGGGTGATAAGTATCCAGGGAACCTCTGTTGTTTGTTACGGCTGGAGAGATGGCAAACGAGTAATTCTGTATAATGGATCATGGGATTGATGATGTGCCACGCACAAACTTTCTGTTATAAACTCTTTTTTACACTTTCCATCATCAAACTACCAAGCGAAAATTACTTGTCCGGTGCCACAAGACACCTCATCAATCCCATGATTCATTGAATGCTGGCTTCCTTGTGGCAAAGGCTTAGACTCGGTCCATTCAGAAGCCTGGTCACGTGTAGCTGACTTTTTGGTTCCAGTGGCCGTCGCCTGGTGGAAAAGATGAGGGAGGAGGCTTAAGGGTTTAGCAAGTGTTCTCTCTTAATCAGCAGAGAGATATTTTACCTTAGGAGTAGTTTTGGCTGCAAACCAGAGGTACTTTATGTCATTTCAGCCAAACAGGTGCTTTGGACCTCAGACTGAGCTGAAGATTCACTTCCCCACAGGACAATCACCCCGAGCACAAAGCAAAGACAGCACAGAAGTGGCTTAAGGACAACTCTGTGAATGTCCTTTAGACTTGAACCCAAGCGAATGCTTCTAGAGAGACCTGAAAATAGCTGTCCACCGACGGTCTCCATGCAACCCGACAGAGCTTGAGACAGAGAAGAATGGCGGAAAATCTCCCAATCCAGGAGTAAGCAGCTTGTCACATCACGTAGTCATAATCGCTCTCAACACAGTATGGAGTAGAGGGTCTGAATACTCGTGTCAATGTGATATTTTAGCTTTTTATTTTTAATAAATATATAAATGTTTCTAAATATCTGTTTTTACTTTGTCATTCTTGAGTATTAAGTATATGATGTAGGGGAAAAAAAAGAATTTCAAGGATTTTAGTACAAAGCTGCAAGAGAGCAAAATGTGAAAAAAGTGAAGGGATCTGAATACTATATATTGGGACATATTCTGAAGTAACTTTCTTTAGATTTTCAGACATTTGAATATTTTTTTTCCTGGATATCTTAAATAAATGAGTGAATTACTAGCCGTCTTCTGTGGCTTCGCCTGCGTAGTAGTGAAACAGGACAGTGAGGAGGGCCCTGCCCGGCTCCCTATTCCTGACATTATGTCCGTAGCCTCTGTCTTGGATCAGCGTGAATATATCACTCCTGCAAGTGAACTGTGAGTCTTAGCGTGATGAGAGAAGTTGCAAAATCAACCAGAATGTTTAAAGAAATTATAGAAAAGAAACCCGATCTAAATCCGTTAAGTAGTTCTCTCATGAAAAGCAGACAGACAGACAGACAGATTTTGTATATATAGAGATAAGCCATCTCAGATTCATTCTGGGATTTTTAAAATGACTTTGCATTTTGAGATATGTGAAATATAATTGAAAGTATCGTAAAATAACTTCCTGTGCATTTGGAGATATGTCTATACTTATTTTAAGAAAATTTGAAATGCTTTTGCATTATCAGGATTTGCACAGGAGGTTATTTTAAGACATCCATTCACACTTCTTGGTGAATAAGTGTGTGACGTGGTGACTAAGGCACTGGCCTTAAAACTGTCATTTCAATTCCTGTCTGATGCACTTGAGATTTCTGAAAATGACCTAAAATCTATTTAAGGTGTCTGGAAATAATTTGGAGACATCTTGAGATCCAAAGAAAAGTTAAGATATCTCACAATGTATGTGCGATACCTTGAAATGATCAAGAAATTGTTTAAGATGTCTGAAAATGCATTTCAGAGAATTCAGAATCTTTTGAGATATCGTAAAATTGTCTAGTTGCTGTTTCAAGACATCCATTCACACTTTCTGGTGAATGAGTGTGTGATATGATGACTAAAGCAGTGGTCTTAAAACTGTCATTTCAATTCCTGTCTGACCCTGAGCAAGATACTAAACTTTAAATATCAGGTTTGTTGCAAGCAGTGTGGCATAGTGGTTAATACTTTGGGCTTCAGACCCTAAGGTTGTTGTTCAAATATCCCCCAAATGACACATTGTGACTATGAACATATCACTTCACCTGCTGGTGCTCCACTTGGAAAAACAAAAAGAAATATCACCAACTAGCTCTTCTATCCATCCAAGATGGGTTGAAATGTAAGTATTTAAAATCAAGTGCAGGCTTAACATTTGTAGTGTGCCATGCCATGCATATGTCTCTGTTTTATGCTGTTTAGTATGGGATTTGTGCAATCAGTGTTAATGTTATGATGAATGATAGAGACACAGCAACCAGACGAGCTCAAGCACTACTTCTTCCTCTGCCTATTTTCCCATTTCTGGTCGATATGCTTGATCAGCCTTCTCCAAACAGCTCAGTCCTGCACCTTCTCCTCAGTCGGGCCCTTTTCCTTCACATTTACTTCTACTTTATCCATCCACCTCTACTTTGGCCTCCCTCACTTTCTCTTCGCCTGTACTTCCATTCCCATCTCTCTTTTGCCCACATATTCATTGTCTCTCCTCATCATATATCCATATTAGTTCAAACTACTTTCCTGTACTTTCTTAGATATCTCTCCTACTTTTGTTATACCTCAGATTATCTTATTCCTTATTCTGTCCTTTTTTGTACCTCCACACATCCACTTCAACATTCTCATTTCTGCCTCATCTGACTTGTTCTTCAGTACCCCCTTAACTTCTTTACTCCCTTTGTTGGTCCCTTTGAAAACCTTACCTTTAATGTTTGCGTTAATTCTTTGGTTACACAATACTCCTGGTACTTTCTTCCAGCTGTTCCATCCACACTGCACTCTGTGGGTTATCTCTGTATCCAGTCCCCCATCTTGGGCTACCACTGATCTTATTTAAACTTATTCACTCTTTGCACTTTTCCCTGCAGGCTAACATCTGAATCCTGAACATTAAACCTCACATATCCCATCTTCCTCCTAATTATCTTCAGCCCTCTATCTTCCAAAACCCTTCACTATTCTTCCAAGTCAACCTTCTGTTACAGTGGATTGTATCTTAAACTAGTTGATCCCCAAGGCTCCACCCACGTAGAAGTGAAACAGGACAAACTTAATAAAAAAAAAACTGTAACTCTGGCCAAGTGGAATGTAGGCATGCTCCAATGTCAGACGCTGGCACTGTATCTGATTGTGTTCAGCTCTGACAGGAGAGCGTCCCCCACATGGGGAGAAAAGCACACGGCCGTGATATCTCTGGCAATCAGCAGCTAACCTCTACAACACACATAGCTCTGATCTGTCTCTCTCAAAAACTTTAACCATTACTCCTTAGCAATCTGTAAATGATAATGTCTGTTGAACAAACAGGTATCGCAGGCTAAGTGGAGGCGAGGTGCACTCCAACACGTGGTGAAAGGTGGACCGACTCAATTGGAAGCTGATGCGTGAGTAAGGAGGGCCCCGCCCCTCTCCACTTGGCCCGCAGTGTCTCTCTCGGATTCGTACAAATAACTTGAACTATGATACTTATAGAGAAGTCAGAAAATCAATCGGAATGTTATAGAAAAAAAACCCGATCTAAATCTGTTAAGTAGTTCTCTCATGAAAAGTGGAGAGACATACAGACAGACAGATGGTGAATTATATATATATATATATATATATATATATATATATATATATATATATATCATACCATACCATTTTCCCAACCCAATGAATCCTAACACAGGGTCACGAGGGTCTGCTGGAGTCAATCCCAGCCAACACAGGGCGCAAGGCAGGAACAAACCCCTGGCAGGCGGCAGCCCACTGCAGGGCACACACACACCAAGCACACACTAGGGACAATTTAGGATCGGCAATGCACCTAACCTGCATGTCTTTGGAGACACGAGGAGAACATGCAAACTCCACGCAGGGAGCACATGGGAAGCAAACCCAGGTCTCCTTACTGCGAGGCAGCAGTGCTACCCACTGTGCCACCATGACGCCCCATGATGTGACAAATCCTTTGAATATTTTGTATCTCAATTTTTACAAGAGGCTGAGATCTCCTCCGTGCTCATGCTCCTAAAAGTTTAAATTTGGACAAAAAAGGGCATCATATGTTGTTCAGGCTTTTAAAACGCCCGGACAATTCTGAAATTAAGGAATCCATTATAACGTGAACTGTGTCTCTTCTGAATTTTAGTTCTGGATCTTGGAATTCCTGATCATCTGCTTCTGCGTCAGACTCAATAAGACGTCTTGGTCTGTTTGCGCCATGAAACTGTGCCTATATATATATATATATATATATATATATATATATATATATATATATATATATATATTTATATATATATATATATTTATATATATATAGATATAGATAGATAGATAGATAGATAGATAGATAGATAGATAGATAGATAGATAGATAGATAGATAGATAGATAGACGTTGTAAGTTGCCTTGGATTAAGGTGTCTGCCACTTAATAATAACATTAGTGTACAGTTTGATGTGTAGACCCATCTTCACCTAACATTCTGGTGTTACAGGCCAGGTAAACAGGCACTATTCAGGTAGACATTTTGCCTATCATTACTGTACTTACAAATGGCAATGTAATCTACTGTACTTTGCGTTCTCAATAAGCACAACAACAGCAATTTGTATAAATGATCAGATTGTGAGTGTATTGAGTGTAGCACTGCGCCCAACAACATTTGCACCTGCCTTCTGCTTAAAGTTGTAATATTTATGGCAGGGAGCGTCCAAGTGTGCGTATCTCTGAGCCCACAAGAATAGAGTTTAAGTCTAATGAGCCCAATTAAACAACGCTGCCACCTGGTGGCCCTTAGGTTTATTACAACCCCCTACTCCAAATACTCATAGGGTCCACTGTGCTTCTACAATCCAGACTCAGGACCCACCAGGGTCTAGTGCCCACTTCATGAATTTAGTGTAGCCCATTGTTGATATGTCTCCAGAGGATCATGCTGCCTTGAGCCAATTGTCAAGATATGCTTCACGTCCCAACAGCATCAGCCAGAAAAAAAAAAAAAAAAGAAAAGCAATTCAAAATATGGAAGAAAGGCAAATTGACTTCAATTCTCTCTCTCTTTTTGAGAATCCGCCTCAGAATGAACTTAGCAACGTGAGATCAGGCAAGCCAATGAAACGCACTGCGCTGCATTCTGCCTGCTGAGCTAATTTCCAGTTTTAAGTCTTGCTGTTTATTAACAAAGACCTGCATGGCACAAGTACCTGCTGCGCGGTGTGTTTTGTTCTTTTTGCATATAAATTATACATTTGTGTTAAATCTTACCTTTTTGAGTGCAAATCACAGGCAGTGATGGCCACAGATGTGTGCGTATGGAAGCTGCTGCTGCTGCTGTTGCCCATTCTGTCTCCTCATTCGGTGTGCCGAGTTTCCCTTTTTCTCTCGAAGCGCAGTTTTAATTGTAAACACAGTCTGTTTATAAAAACAAAAAATAACACAGCAATAACAGAGTTAAACCTGATATGTTAAATTGATGTCGGGACAGATTTATTCCATGATATCATTCTGAGAGTGTGAGAACGTAAAACGTAAGGTGAAGTCGATCACGTAACAGCTGTGTACGTATTAACCGCCTTTCAACTTTCCACATTTCATTGTTGTACACTACAGGATCTCAATTTATGCACTTGGATCTTTAAGACGTTGGATGATATGGATTCAGTAAATGAATGGCTGGATAATCAATTCCTGTGAAGTAAGCATTAAATCAAACAGAGTCTTCAAAACTGATGATTTCATTCGTTTGACTGAATCTGCTTATTCCAGCACAGATCCACAGGGAGGTGAAGTCCTGGCATCCTGGCAATATCCGATACAAAGCAGGAACCAGCCTTTGGGTAGAATACCAGTCCATCACTGGTCACGCTTACGCATACTGAGCCAATTTACTCTTCCCTGAATCTCCTCAAGATGTGGGAGAAAATCAGATGAACAGGGGAGAAGCTCAAGCAGTTCTGACCAATGTGCCACTGTGTGGTCTCACTAATATTTTTATTCATTTATTTGTCATGGTGGCACTCCCTTAGTTTTCCATTTAGTACAAGGGACCACAAGGGACAACTGACCAGTAGACCTAAGCTCTCTGGATTGATGGTGTAAAACCTATAGGGTGGTCCAGATCTAATTATGCAGTTTTCATTCCGCTATAACTTATTAAGTTTATTACATAGAAAATCACTCAAAAAGTCCCGGACAATCAAGAAGTGTGTGAACTGACGTCATGAAGAATTGTCTTTGCGCCGAACTGGAAACTTCCCCACATAAATCAAAGTCATCCAGACGATCTGGATCTGCATAATTAGATCTGCACCACCCTGTGCAAT
The DNA here is from genome assembly GCF_016835505.1 of Polypterus senegalus. Classification (NCBI taxonomy): domain Eukaryota; kingdom Metazoa; phylum Chordata; class Cladistia; order Polypteriformes; family Polypteridae; genus Polypterus; species Polypterus senegalus. The sequence continues at coordinate 134,583,728 of NC_053166.1, forward strand.
TCGGATGAATTGACAGCAGCATACCCATGTAGTGATTTAAAAACCAGCAGCAAAATTTTTAAATCAATTCTGAAACTAACAGGCAGCCAGTGTACTATAAAGAAGCTAAAATTGGAGATACAGAATCAAACTTGCTGGCCCCAACCAAGAAACGAGCACCAGCATTTGGAACCAACATGCCACCTGCGTATAAAGGATTTGCTAATCCCTGAATACAACCCCATAATTTCAGGGGTTTACAACTCGGGGGCAGTGTGGACGTAAGGCAAAAACGACCTGCATTTTTAGCTGAATGTATAGTAGTGTGGCTAGGGACCAAGTTCTATGGCTATCTACAGACTGAGGATGTTTATCGGGCGCCTCTGCACCCTACGACTGTAATAGATCCAGATTTCAGAATGTGAGCAAACACCTCACTAAGCATGCTGGCTGTGAGATGTACTTTTAATTCATGTCTGCAAATGAACTCATTGCATTTCTCATCTGTCTAGTTGAACATTCATAAGTGTGAGGCTTTCATTTTCAAGGTGTACCAGAGAGCATCTGTGCTCATTTCCAACTTTTTACACCTGAGTGCTTCTGGTCTCATCACTTCATAAATTCTTGCTCATTTCCAATGCATGAATGATGCTAGTTTGTGTTAGGACACATGTACGTTCTCACAGCAGATACTACAATTTCAGTCCTTATACAGTAAGTTTTAGCAGGAAATTATGGTGCTAGAAAACGAGGCAGAAAAATGTGAAAGTGTATTCATTGTGTAAGTCCTGATTGAGTTGGAGAGTGCGGCCTTACCCCGTCAGGAGACCATAAGAGATGGACAGTGAAGTGGAAGAAGCAACCGGCCGGGATGGCGAATGATTCTAATCCCAGTTGGGGGGTAATCCATGGACTGGGATAGTTTATCCCCCAACACTGCAGGTGGCAGTGCTTCTCTGGTTGGCTCCAAATATGGACACCAGTAGGGTATCATGGGATGTGGTGTCGGGGTCCCTGGGTGCCACCAGAGGGTGCTGCCAAAAGAAGCTCCCCCTAATATGGGGAGCTTCTAATTGACCTCGAAGTGTTTCCCACGGGCTACATCTCACCACCAGACTTCTATAAAAGGGGTCTCTACACATCCATTTGGAGAGTCAGAATCAGGAGTTGGAGGGTGAAACTCACCTGAAGAAATGGAAGGAGAGGAAGGAAAAGAAAGAAGAAGGAACTGTGCTTGTGTTTGACAATAAACTGAGTGGCGTTTTTGCTAAATTATTATTTGAATGTGGTGCCGTTATGTTCGGGGCTTGGGAGCTCAGGTCATAATGGTTCAACCAGTCTGTTACGCTAATAGACAAGGCTAAACCAGCGATTAGTTACGTAGTTATGTCTGGTTAGGGCAGCTGCTTTGAGTTTGGAATATTGTGCCAAGACATACTGCATTACTTTGCCACTTGCCCAGGTGTGCATATTGTCGAGTAAAATGTTTTTAAGCTAATGATCTCAATGTGATCTCAATAAGATGAAGAATTAGCAACTGCAGCCTCTACTTCATTGAAACAAAGCTAACAAATGTGCAGAATTACCGTTTTAAATTGTAGCTAGATACAGTGTAATACAGTATGTGTTACACCCAGCAGTATTTAAGATATAATATTAGGGTGCCAAAGGAGTGCCAGGAAGTGTTGCTGTTGGAAATCCGTGCTTGTCTGTGTTTCTGTGCTTCTGTTGGGGCTGCCTGTGCATGAACATCCATCCTGGGAGTCTCTTTCTTATTCTTTGTGTGCGTTAGTTCATTGGCGTTTATCTGTGACTATGTGTGTGTTCTGCGTTTGCGTGTTTGTTTTCACACCTGCATTTTTCTCTTTGTGTCCATAGGCAGTTTCCTGATAATAATGAGTGATAATTGTTGTAATTGCCACCTGTAAATTGCTGCCTCTGAGCCCCGGAGCAAAGAGGTACATTAGTCAAAACACAAATATGCCTATAAAAGAGGCCCATTGGAACAAGATGATAAAATCAAATGTGGGGTTGAACAGAGGCATGAAAAGCAGCATGTTACTTGCCTGATGGCTTTGTTTGCCACCAAAGCAGCACATGATGAGGAAGTCCTTCTTTCATGTTTTCTGTAAAAACACAGATGTCGCAACAGTGAATCGTTATCCTCAGTCTGTTCCATCCGTTACTGTCAACCACTGAACCACTAAATGCTGCTCTATTGTGTCCTTCCACCTTATTTTCGGCCTTCCTCTTCTTCTTCTGTCTTCCGGTATGTCCATGACCAAAAACTCTTTTGACCGCATTCTGTTCTTGCGACCCACACACACAAACCAGTAACGTCTTGATTCCTGCACCCATGCTTGTTCTGACTGCTTTGTCATTCTCACCTCTGCAATATCTAGCTTTGTTCCAAGAATTTTAGTGGCGGACAGTGTTTGTGAGCCATGCGTCTCATGACTTCAAGATAATTCTTAACCTTCACCTTCACAGGGATGTTTTTATCGAAAGAAATCCTTTCATCTTTCTCCAGGTTTTCCATCCAGCTTATGCCTTTTTTGATTTCCATATCACAGTCTCCTTCACTTGTAGCACAGAGGCCAGATACTTAAGCTCCACTACTTTAGCTACATTGGTGTTCTGTAACTTTATGGCCATTCATGCACTTATACAATAGAGTATACTGTCTTACTTCTGCTGATTTTCAAGCATTTTCTCTGCAAGGCTCAAGTACACCTTCCTAGCCCATCTTCTGTATCTTCCCTGTTTTTATTTATTATGTGGAAAACGCCCAGAATACAGACAGAGGCTGACTCAGAATGTCCCAAACACACACACTTATTTTGCTTACTAGTCCTCAGCTCAACACAATGCAATGCACAAACCCCGCAGTGCTCACAGTCTTTTACTATTACTCTTTCTTCTGAAGCCTCCACTCCTTCCTCGCAAGCTCCATCCTCTGCCTCCCAACTCTGGCTCCCAGAATGGTGTGAGGCGGCCCCTTTTATAGTTCCCCTAGATGTGCTCCAGGTGATGACCTTCCTGCAGCACTTCCTGATGTGGTGGAAGTGCTTCATGGGCACCCAGAAGCACTCTGGGTGTGCTCAGTTCCTGTTCTGGCAGCACTTCCTGGTGTGGCGGAAACGCTGCAGTCCATGGCTCTGGAACCATCCAGGTACCCACTGGGGTTGAACTCCGAGCTATGTTGCCCCTATGCAATCCAGGGAAGATACAACCCCTCTCCCAGTCCTTCATTTCTCTAGGCGTCCCAGTTGGGCAAGGGCACATCACAAGTAGACATATTGTTGCATGGAGAGTTCTTTCTTACCTCTTTGTGATGTAGTCTTTCACAACATCTAACAAGAAGGACTCAGAGATTACATGTTTAAGATACAATGCGATATTCCCTAGTCTAGAGCGTGAGGATTCTTCTATGGTTGTCTTTCACACCCTGACGTGTGCATAATTGTGGAATGGGAATTACCTGTACTTTGTCAGTCACCCCTTGGTGATCTACACCTTGATGACTCATGTCATACAGATAAACCTACTGCTGTTGTGTTGTGCTTTTGTAACAATAACCTCCCTATCCACTACAATGCACATGTACTCATGTAAATAGCTTTCATGTTCTTCTGTCAGTGACACACTAACGGTTGTACCAGTTGTCAAGCTTGGGCCACAAAGTTGCACAGGAGAGTTCAGCAGGTTTTCCAAGGAGCAGAAACTTTATCGCTGTTCTGACAGATATAAACACAAGTCTCTTACAGAGGCGATCCAGACTCACAAGGAACAGCTGTCAAACTTGATGCATCAGACCCAACTCCTGCTCAAAAGACCACAAAGTCTTCTTCTTCGGAAGCAGCGGCTGGAACTGATGGAGTCTGGGAGAAAAGAGACAGGAGAGTGATACGACAGAATGGCCCCAGCTATTTCTTTTAAATGTTCGAAGCCCCACGCGAGAAGCATGTTGTGCGGCAAGTCATGAAGCCTGTAAAGAGGAGGTGTAAGAGTGTGTTCATTTCCCATTGAAAAACTGTTTCAGAAGGAGTTTCTGAAGGGTGGCCATGTCTCCCTGCATCAGCGATCTATCTATCTATCTATCTATCTATCTATCTATCTATCTATCTATCTATCTATCTATCTATCTATTGAGGATTTTGGTGGTAGTGTTTACTGTATATAATTAGGATTTTCTTCCTTCTGTTTGATAGTCACCCCCTAGTGAGAGAGGATAAGTGAAAAGGAGTTTTCTAATTACTGTTAATCAGTTCTTTGTACACAGGGTGTTCTTGTATACATGTGTTTATGTGCTGAGAATTCATCTATCGCCCCTTGGTGGGAGTGTTCATATACTGTAATAAGGATTCTCGTCACACCCTAGTGAGTGTGTTCAAGTAACGAGGACCTTTCTAACTGCTATCTCTCTGGGTATAGGATGTGCTTATGTACATGCGCTGACATACTGAGGATTCATCTATCATACCTTGGTTTTGGTGTTCATATAATAAGGACTCTTGTCCTTCTGTTATGTTAGTCACACTCTAGAAAGCATAATCATGTAGCAAGGATTTTTCTAACCACTGTTAATCAGTTCTTGGTGTGTGGGCTGTGCTTTTGTATATTAAGTTTTCATCTGTCATTCCTTGGTGGCAGAGTTCATATAATAAGGATTCTCGTCCTTCTGTTTGATAGCCATAGATTTGTTAAAGTGGTCAAGAAGCAAGGATTTTTCTACCCAGTGCTGATTGGTTCTTGGTGGATGGGGTGTGCTTATGCACATGTTGTTATATACTGAGGATTCATCTATTGGACCTTGGGGAGAGTATTCATATAATAAATATTCTCATCCTTCTGTGCTGTTAGTCACACCATAATGAGTGTGGTCATTTAACTAGTGTGAGACATGTCCAGACACCACCAGACTGAGGCCACATCTTTATTGTTCCACAAATACCACAGTCCCGCACAGCACACTGTGCTCCCAACCACCAATCGCCCCTGCTCCGGGCTTCGCTCTCACTGTCCGTGGGCCACCTTTCTTCTCTCCGTGGAGATCGTCCCACTCCCAACTCTACCTCCCTGATTGTATGGAGGCGGCCCCTTTTATTCCCACCCAGTTGTGCTCCAGGTGCTTGATGACGTCCTTCTGGCAGCACTTCCTGGTGTGGCGGAAGTGCTGCGCTTGCACCTTGAAGCACTCCAGGCATCCCTGGAAGGATCTCCCTCCATCTTCCCGGGTGCAGTGGAAGTGAACATTTCCCGGGCTCCATGAGGCTTTGGCAACCCCATTGGGTTTGAGCCTCCTTGCTCCTCTCCCGTGGTCCTCTCCTGATCAAGAGAGGTTGCCCCCTTGTAGCCCGGAGGCACACATATGCCACCTCCTGGTCCTTCCAGGCGTCCCAGATGGTTTGGTCCCCCAGCCTCCTGTGACACTAAGTTTTTTTTTATCCACCGTTTATCAGTTCTTGGTGCATGGTGTGTGCGTATATATTGCCGTTTCATCTATAATATCTCGGTGATATTATGCATATATGAACTGCTCTGTCAATCATACCCTAGTGGGTGTGGTCATATAAGAAGACATTTCTAGCCGATGTCAATCAGTTCTTGGTAGATTTGCTCATAGAATTAACATCCAGCCACAGATGCCAGACACACCTCGGGGGTAAAATTCACATGTTAAAGATTCACTGTTCTGTCAGTCACACCCTGGCAGGCATGCGCCAATAATAGTCTATCAAGTGATAAAGAGAATTCCCTATGGCTGTCATTTACATCCTGATACGCCTGCTCATGAGACACATATTCAATGCACCCAGACATGTCTGCTGGTATAATTATGCACTCCGGAAGGCGGGTTCTGTCTCTAAGGGTCCCTGCTCTTGTGTATTTTTACTCTCATGGTACCAACTGTTATTTACAGTAATATGTGTTACTAACTGTAATGTGTGAGTTGCATCTGAGGTGCAGGCCTTTCTTTTCTAGACACTGAAATTTTCTTGATTAAAATCTGTGGTTTTAAGTAGCCCCCTTTTTTGATCAGTCCACTTCAGAGAAATGCAGCGTGTCTTGAATTTGTGTAAAGCATTTTGTTCTCATTTCTATTTGTGTAGACCACTTTTTCTTAGCACATTAAGTTTTCCTAGAATGGTATCCCAAGTAGACTTGAGGGCCATCCCGCCAACAGACAGTAGCTAAAGCAAAGTCCAGTGCAATCAGGAAAAAGCCTCTGCTATCCAATTGTAAAAATGAATTTGGAGTTATATTACCGCACTTAACTGTCTGTCAGAACATCAGAGTGTGTTCACTGGTAGCTCCCTAAAAACCCACGGCTAAGCTTGAAAAACGAACATGAAAGTCGGGATCTGTCATTCTTTCTCACTGGCTCCTGTCTTTCAATTGAGGCAGCCTGCAGGAGACCTCCTATGGGTGCAGTTCCCTGCTTTTAATCAGATGAATAGCAAAAGTGCAGTTCTTCAGCAAATGTGTATCTGTCTCCTGCTGTGAATCCAATAGGAAGCCTGCTTTGGGCCTCGAAGGGGGCCGCTTGAGGCACATGACAAGCTGGGCTCCTTCTTGCCACGCAGTAGATTGGCACACCGCTTCTTTTAAGTCACTAAGTGGCTGCCGCGTTTCTTCACACTGCAGTAATCATAACTTTAAAATATAGGTGGAATGCCATTGTCTCAGCTACACACTGTAGTCTGGCTTCATTGTATTGTATATGAAGGCTTTTATTAACACCAAGGAAAAAACAAAAGGACTGAAATTACACATTAGGGCTCATTACTGTAGTCTAATTTCAATTGATATAGTCTTAAATTTTAAATGAGCGTCTGAGGAATTATGAGACAAAATAGGCATTGGGAAACTAAAGTCCTTATAGATTCATTTATTTATTTGGCTGATTTTTTAATCCAAGAGAGCAATATCCAAATCACTGAGCAAATGTTGGGCAGCACGGTTGCGCAGTGGTAACGCTGCTGCCTCGCAGTAAGGAGACCTGGGTTCGTTTCCTGAGTCCTCCCTGCATGGAGCTTGCATGTGTGGGTTTTCTCCGGGCGCTCCAGTTTCCTCCCACAGTCCATAGCCATGCAAGTTAGGTGGATTGGAAATCCTAAATTGGCCCTAGTGTGTGCTTGGTGTGTTTGTGTGTGTCCTGTGGTGGGTTGGCACCCTGCCCAGGATTGGTTCGTGCCTTGTGCCCTGTGTTGGCTGGGATTGGCTCTAGCAGATCCCCGTGACCCTGTGTTCGGATTCAGTGGGTTGGAAAATGGATGGATGAACAAATGTTTGCACGTTTTCTTCATTTGGTGTTCTCTTTGTGTCTTACTCTGGAGATTGGAAGATGTGAGGAAAGCTCAAACATTGTTTGACAAGGCTGCCGGTTTATGTAGCACTTTCCATAGTGGCCATCCCGGTGGTGTGATGCTCCCTCACACCTCTTGTATCCTGTTTCTGGTTGTTTTCAATTGTTTTTCACTTTTTGCTCCCAGACATGTAAATCCTCTTCATGATTTATGGAAATGGTGCTGATGACATTTAATGTTACAAATAAAGTAATGTTCATCATTAAAGAGTAGACTGGGACCCCGCTTAAAGAGGGTTTTCAACTATGTCATAGTGTGTTGATGCTATGCTTCAAGGCAGGGATTTGAAATGAGTGCCTATGCCCTTATGTGACATAGCAGCTCAGAAAGAATGGCAGCTTTTTAAATAAATCATCGCCGTATTCGGGGAGTGGTAGTGTGGTGGGAGCGGTTCCCAGGCTCAATGGGGGCGTGAGCATTCCCGAAATAATGTGCCACGTACCCCATAATAAAAAGGAGGGATGAGAAAATGGATCTCGAGGAAGACAGAACGGAGGTTAGTGAAAGAGGATGGCGGGAGGAGAAAAGAGCCGGTGTAGGAGCAAACGAGAGAGAGAGCAGGCTCGCTGGAATGCAGGCAGCTGTGAGGAGAGCCCCTTAGGAGGACGGGGGGCAGTAGGGAGCGTTCACTCCCGCTGAGCGATCTCAAGGAGCTGGAGTGACCAAAAAGGTGTTTGGTTTGCCGCGTAAGGCCAGGGTGGCAGTGGGAGTCAGGGAGGCTTGGGAAAGTGAGCCCCAGAATGAGCACCCTGGGTGCTGGGGAACCCGAGTCTTGTTACTGTTATTTTAGCACAAAACCTGAATTAAAATGAAGTCACCAAGTCACCTTCTTAGGTCTTCTTGAATCACACAATGGTTTAGTGATAAGTTAGTCTTTGTCACTTTGTGCTCTCAGGCCAAGTCTTTGTCTGGTTATCCACATTTTGGCCTGTATTCTGTTAGAATTTTCTTTCTATTGACATGCAAATTTCTATGGCTGTGGAACATTTTTTTTAGTCTCAAAGAAACAGCGGTATCTGACATTTGGAGCTTTGCAGTCCTGCTCGGTAACCTTTAGGTCTCAGTTTTCTGCTAAAGTATATTTTATAGATTGCTTTTCATAGGGAGCACTGTCCAATATCCTTCATCCTCGCTGCAGGTGAGCTTAGGTGTGTTTAATAACTCACTCAGAAAATGTGTCACAGGATGACACACAATCAAAACTGACCCTGAAAGCCAGAGCTGTCCAGGCCAGCTTCTTATCCAATAGATCACAATTGTTAAAATCTTCATTATTCAGTCCAATCCTCATATAAAATGCTAATGGTTGTCCCTGTGGTTTGCATAAACTTGTGAAAATAGTGGGCCTTGAATCTTGATCTTGGTCTTAATTGAGATCTCATATCATGATGTGTGTAATACAACCCATAAATTCAATGTGTGGGCCTCATTAGCCATGTAATTAGTTTTGGGTCCTGATTATAGAAGATCAACCCTGTTGGGACCCATGGAAACCAAGGGGGCTGCCCTCTGTCGGTCTGCGGAAGAAACTGTCCTGGAAGTACTCTCTCCCCTGGTCTTTCCATAATCAGGACATCGCAGCCATGTAAGGGCCCCGACCGTTCGCCACAACACTATCAAGGATAGAGAAAGATGCAAGTTCTCCTTATGTTTAAATGGCTTTGTCTCTCACATCCCAAACATACGCAGTTAGGGTAATTGACACTGCCTCTCTATCTAGGGTTAACTCCCACCCCGAGAAACCCTAAATAGGATTCGATTTAGGTACTACAAAAATGCATTGTACAGTGTCCTCCATAATGTTTGGGACAAAGACGCGTTTTTCCTTGAGCTACCCTTCTGCTCCATATTTAACAAAAAACAAATCAAACAATTCAGATTAAAATGCACATTGCAGACTTTCATTTAAAGGGTATTTGCATACATTTCCGTCGCACCATTTAGAAATGACAACACTTTCTCGACATGGTCCTCCCATTGTGTTTGTGATTCCTCAGGTCGGTTTCATTGCTTCATAAGATACCTCGGCCTGCTTCTACCCTTTGGAGTCTGTAGTTGCCATTGTTCACCATGTGGACGAGAGCTGTGTCAATGAAAGCCAAAGAAGAGCAGCCATTATGAGGCTGAAAAACAAGAGTAAAACCATTAAAGACATCGGTAAAATGTTAAAATTACCTAAATTAATTTCCTGGAATATCATTAAGAAGAAAGAGTTCACTGGTGAGCTCAGTAATCACACAAGGACCAATGGCCAAGAAAGACCTCCATTGTTGAAGTTAGAAGAGTCCTCGCTATGGTAAAGAAAAAGGCCCAAACGCCTGACGGACAGATCGGAATCCATCTTCAGAAGGCAGATGTGTGAGGGTGAGAGACGACTGTCTGCAGAAGACTTCATGAACAGAAATACAGAGGCCACAGTGCAAGAAGCAAACCACTAGCTAGCCACAAAAACAGGATGGAGAGATTACAGTTTGTGATAAAAGACTTAAAACAGCTTATGGAATTCTGGAAAAAAAGGTCTTGTGGACAAATAAGACAAAGATTCACACGTATCAGAGTTATGGCAGGAGCAAAGTGTGGAGATGACAAGGAACTGCCCAAGATCCAAAGCATACCACCTCATCTGTTAAACAGGGTGCTGGGGGTTTAATGGCCAGGGCATGTATGGCTGCCACAGGTCCTGGCTCACTTCTCTTTATTGATTATGGAACTGCTGACGGCAGTCGCACAACACATTCTGAGGTATGTAGAAACATCTCATCTGCTCAACATCCAGTAAATGCCTCTAAACTCACTGGATGGCACTTCATTAAAAGGCCAAGGTCATTCTAAGGCAACACATGAGTTTTTCAAAGCTAAAAAATGCAAAAGTCTTCAATGGCCATGCCAGTTACCCAAATTAAATCCGATGGAGCTGGCCTTCCATATGCAGAAGAGGAAAAATTAGGGGGAGAAGCCCCTGAAACAAGTAGAAACTGAAGATGGCTGCATTACTGGGAGACGATCCTTAGCAACTGGAGATGTCTATGAATCACAGACTTCAAGCAGCCATTGCATGTGAGGGATGTGGAATGAAGTCCTAAATATGATGGCTTTAATAGACCTGCCATTACTGTGTCTCTGTGCCCTGAAATGGGGAGGGGGGGCCATGTAGAAAAAGTGTTGTCATTTCTACATGGTGTGACCGAAATGTATGCCAATCTGCTTAAATAAAAGTCTGCAATGTGCACTTAAATCACATCGGAATTGTTTGATTTGTAATTTTAAACTGTGGAGCAGAGGTGGAAATCAAGGAAAAATGTGTCTTTGTCCTGACCCAAACGTTATGGAGGGTGCTGTATGTAACAAGACCTTAACAAAAGCTTCTTTTGGTCTTCATAACAGTTAGAAAACATCTGTAGGTAGCTGTGCAGTGTGCCATATTGACATGGCGGTAAAATGACTTGTTAGCACGAAGGACTCGCAGGTCTCATAATACTTTTAATATGTAATACCAACTGGGCGGCACAGTGGCGCAATGGTAGTGCTGCTGCCTCGCAGTTAGGAGACCCGGGTTCACTTCCCAGGTCCTCCCTGCGTGGAGTTTGCATGTTCTCCCCGTGTCTGCGTGGGTTTCCAAAGACATGCAGGTTAGGTGAATTACCGATCCTAAATTATCCTTAGTGTGTGTGCCCTGTGGTGGGCTGGCGCCCTGCCTGGGTTTGTTTCCTGCCTTGTGCCCTGTGTTGGCTGGTATTGGCTCCAGCAGACCCCCGTGACCCTGTGTTAGGATATAGCGGGTTGGATAATGGATGGATGTAATACTGAGAGTAACATGTCTCAGTTAAGCCACCTCAGACCACTCCAAAGTGACGTTTTGTTAGTAGATGTCGAAAGAATTCTTGACACAGAAAAAGGTTTGGGGCAGCCTCCCGTATACTTGGAGTATGGCTGCAAAATAGGCCAAACACAAAAATTAAATGCAAGCTTGTTACAGAACAGACTGACAGAAGGACTATGGCAGCTTTTAAAGTCCAGGCAGGGGAAATGATGTAATCTGAACAGCAACCGAAAGTGACGTCATCAGGGCCTAGAAACCGGTAGTGATGTCATCTGGCCCGGAACTGGAAGTGACCTCATCAGGGCCGGTACCAGAAGTGACGTTGTCGGGCCCAGAAAACGGTACATGTCATAAGAGCCAGAACCGTAAGTGACCTCATTGGGACCGGAAGCAGAAGTGATGTCATCAAACCCAGGCAGAATTTATCTTGTTTGGTCTGCATGGACCGAAGAGAAAGGATTGGCACACTCTGCCATCCCCTGGTTTGGCATGGAATCACCTTCTTTTGAGCCCTTTAGCTGCCTCCCATGCACACGTGTGTGACATAGGCCACATTGCAGAGTTGAATAAACTCTTTTCTGATGCTTTGTAAGCGTTATGATGACTTGTTACTTTTTAGTAAACGAGTAATAGATGCATTTTTGCAGTACCTAAGCTGGAGTGTTACCGAGAATGTGATGATATGTTAATCTTTACTCATTGCATTTGTGAACACTTCACGTTGTATTAGATTACCCGATTCTGCTCAAACTTGCTTGTGCATTTATAGACAAAGATTTGCATGGCCTTGTTAATTTGGTGTATCAGGATTTCATTTGATCTTTAAAGTGCCTTGCCATACTGCTTGCGATTGAAGACCATATTAAAAAATTGTTGATGCTAAGTGGATTTGTATTAATGTGAGGCTAATTTAACAGGAACAGTGATATGGAATACAAAAGACCACTGACTGAAGTCCCACTCCTGGCTCCCCGCATGAGTCCAGAGCCTTAAAGCACTTGCAGCACTCCTTTTGACGCATTGTTTGTATGGAGAGCATTCTAATGTTGTCCACTACAAAAGGAAAAGTGGTTATAATTTGGTTCAATTAACAGCTAAGCTAAAAAGGCTTATTGTAGCATTTTCTGTCATTTATGTAGATATCTGCATTTCAGAATCAGTTATTATAGTATGATTCATAACACTTTGTCTCAGTGCTTCACTGCATAATACAAGCTCTTCACAATATAATGAATAGCATGTCGGGCTGGAAAGTGCAAGGCGTCAGGTTCAGCGTTCAGTCCACGCCACTGACTGTTAAAAAATTGTACGAGAACGGATGTGCTAGAGCTATCTGCCCTTGTGAAATGATGTGTACTGTAGAAAGACTCGATGCAAAAACAGTGGCTTAGTGATGTGTTATATAAAAGCTGACAAGCATTTTATTTACCTATTTGTAGAATTAGCTTTTGACTTATTATAACTTTTAACGAGCAAGAAAATTGGACAAACCCGTTTTTTTTTTCTTTTTTCAATCCCCAAATCTTTAAGAATGCTTTTTTTTTTGATTGAATTGACAGAGAAGGCTAGTTTTATTGCTTAATGAACTGAATTTCCTTTCTGGGTTGTTTGTTTGAAGGATGTTGACAAGAAACAATATTACATGTGGTTTTGTGCCTGAGTTGTTCCATTGGTGAATAGCCCAGAAAGTTGTGTGTTGGGAGCTAAACGGGGACAATAAAGAGAGAGGCTTGCAAAGGACATGTTGCACCCTGACAAAATCAGACCAGACGATGACCTGCAGAAAGAAAACCACCTGGGCCTGTGCAGATGATGAGCTGACCAGAAAGAATCAAATGCAACTATAAAAAATTACACATCTAGCTTTAACAGGTTGTACCAGGGATGTGCGGTCTCACCTGTCATCATGAAGAGTAAAAAAACAAATAGTGATAGCATAAAATAAGTTTGTCTACTGGTCTGTGCTATAAATTTGTTTTATGTTTAATTCCAATAATTTTGATAATTATTATAGTCAAAATCACTGAATTTGCTGTTCAAATACAAGGGAGAAATGCGAGGTGCAGTACCGACGAGCCGAGCCTCACCTCAGACTGTGCTCTCCCTCAGACACTGGGTTGATGCATGCGATTGGCGTGTGCCTGTTGCTGTCTCACTGTATGTCGCCAATATAATGTTTGCAGACATGTTTATTATACACCCTGACTTTCCACAGACTGGCTAATATCTTTAACAAATGTGTGTGACATGTTTAGTCTTGCTGATCAGACATAAAACCGCAGTGAAAAGGCACAAGTGAGGCAGACAGTACTGTGCCGCACTGAAGGGGGCGCATGCGAGTCCAACAGGTTCTTTTTGCTAATAAGTTAGCGATATCAGAAAGTCAAGAGCACTGCAGTGGTCCATTTATTTTAAATTTTTGTTCCAACTGACTGCCAAAATGGAGGATTAAAATTTTAAAATCTAAAGAAAAATAAGGAGGACTTTTACAAGAAAGTGATGGAGATTTTGATGAAGGAGGATTACCTTCATTTACAAATACAGTAAAGGTAAGACTATAAACGGGTTTCAATTTTATAAAGAATGGTAACAGACTAAGAAAAAAACAATCCAATATTTAAAAATTTAATTTTGACTTTAAATAAAATATTCTTTTGCTTTTCTTGTTATCCTTTTTTTAACAGTCTGTATTATAATTGATTAAATCATCAGAATTAAAAGCTTTTGAAAACAACTAAATATTTCAATTAAGGTCAAAAATGAAATCCGTTTTTTAGAATACAATTATATATATATATATATATACTGTATACTGTATACTATATGATTGTGAAGAAATAACTTCAACTTGAAAAGTACACAACTTAATCTTTAACGTAATTTGTAAATTGATGGATGGCTTACATTTTAGAGTTTTGAATTCTTATTGTTACCACAAGGGGGTGCCACTGAGCCCCAAACCTCAGACACAGTAGTATCCAACACAGTCCTGAATTCAAATAAAGTATTTTATTTCACATTATCACCAAATCTGCAGAAACCACGAACCGCAATTACAATCAAGTGTTTCTTTCTCTACTTTCGCTCCTCTTGTTAACTCCTCCCAGTGAAGAGGTGGGCTCTTGTTAAACAGGACACAGGAATAATTCCAGTGACACACTGTGTCCTTTGTGTCATATGGAAACCATGGAGATCCTCTCGTGAAAGAGCCCTCTAATGGCACACAGGGACCCCAACAGGGCTGAATCTCTGGACTCCAATTCCCATGTACCCCTGTGGGAGTCCAAACTGGGATGCCTCTGGGGGACCACTGCAACCCCCCGACGTAGAGATGATGGAAGTGCTTCTGGCCTCCTGCCTCCGCCGATCCATTCATTATATGCCTTTGGCTGGACAAGAAGCTGTTCCCTCGTCCAGCCGACGTGCCTGTCTGTCCTCCATGGCACTTACAATGTACATTTTGGACTATCAATTGACAAAGAGTAAATACATAGAGTAAATCCATACAGTACATTGTGAGACCCATTTAATGAAATTTAGAATAACCGAGGCCCAGACACTGCTCCAGAAACAATGAAAGACACGCTGGGACAAACAGACATACACCCACACTGACTCAGGACCAGTTCTGGACTCACCATTTAACTTAACCAGCATGTTTGTGGAGATGTGGGAGAAAAACCCACACAGCAATGGAGACCCACATAGATTCCACCAGGCATGGGATGCTGGATCCAGTAGGTAGCACTGCCCCAGAAAGAATTACCATATATACTCGCATTTAAGTTCTCCCGCGGACAAGTCGGGGCTTGATTTTACCACATTATTTCCGGTATTTTATAATTTTGGTCGTATAAGTTGAATGCAGAAAACCCACGCTATTGGCCCAAGAGATTATGATATGTTAACAGCCACCTGAGAGAGAAACCATGGAGCACACGGCCTTTTTTTCTATGTGGTTCCGGCAATGCGCAGTATCAGTGCGTACTCCTAACCGCTCTCTTTCTCTCTCTGTCTATTGTGCCTATGTGACCACACGGTGATACCTGAACTATCCCGAAGCAATGTTTGCACTACTTTGTGTTTTTTTATCTCACACCCTCATACACCTTTTTTGTAAGAGCAACCCTTATCTACGATGGAGCGTTCGATCAAAAGAAAATATGAAGCTGGTGAAAGAAATTGGCAACTGCGATGCTGCAGCAAAATTCGATGTGTCTGAGAAACTGGTGTGAGATTGGAGGAGGCAAGAAGATGTAAAAAAAAAAATAGTTGTTGCATTTTTGAACAGGGTCTGATTTTATGATCGATTTTTAGGTTTCAAGACCTGATTTATACACGAGTATATATGGTAGGCTCGAAAATTAAATAGATTATTAAAACTTTTGTAGCTCGTCGTGTAGTGCATCCATAATAGTCTAGTGAGTTTGCTGCTTTTTTTACACTCCAGTTTCTCCATAATTCTTAATTGGAGTAAATGGGCTTGGTATGTTATGTCATGTTATGTTTTGCTATGCTATGTTATGTTATGTTATGTTTTGCTATGCTATGTTATTTCATGTCTTTGTGCCCAGTGGTCAATGTGCATCTGAAGCTCTGTCTCTTTTCTCTTAGATCTGCTGTTCTATCAGTCAGTCCCCTCTTTGTCCTTTACAGAATCGCGCAGTTAGACCTCATCCCTTCCGTATTCGGTGTAAGGCAGTAACCAACGCTGAACAGGACCCCAGCCAATCCGCCATTCTACTGTACTTCACACTTTTGTACCCACTGTGCTCCTGCTGACTCTGCTTTTGCTGTCATTCAGCTCTTGTGCTCTTGTTTTATAGGCTGAGTAGCCATCTAGATATTTACAGGCTTCTCTCAGAGTCTCAGTATTTTCCTGGGATTCATTCAAATGTGCACGTACGCAGAGCTTTATTTTGTGTTCCTTCGCATTGATTGCTGGTTTGTTCTGTAAAGCAAACTATAAGGATGCTTGCTATGAAAGATGCTATGTTATTTGTATTCTTTTGTGCATTGTAAATTGCTTTGTTTCAGGGCACTATGTAACTGTTACCTTGGATAATGGTGCTCAGTCAATGACCTGGACTTGTTAAAGTAACTGTGTCAAAACTTGGATATACTGAATTGAATTGTGTGTGGTCCCATATAAATAAAGACTGAATGATTGACTCTTGGATAGTTCCAAGTATCTACATTTGATTCCTGGCCATGGCCCCTGCACAAGCTTCTGCTGTTCTCAGAGACTTTTTTTTTTGTATATTCTGCTTGTCAAAGCCATATGTGGTTTGCCTAATTGGCCCTTTATGAGTGACTGTGTCCTATGGTGGCTCGGTTTTTACCTTTATCCAGCTTCCTTTGACCCCTTAATGGAGTAAGTTACTTCAGAAAATGGATGAATGGATAGCTAGCTATTTCCCAACCGTTTCTATAAAGCACCTTGTGGTGGTATGTGCAGTTAATGGTGCTACATAAAGTAAACATTGATCAGTCACACAGCATGCAATGTGGCCTAATGACTTTAAAATGTTGCAGTTTAAGCTGTTAGAGTTCAGTCCCCAGCTCGGAACAAGACGCATCAGCTGCTTGTATTTTAATTGTAAATTGCACATATGTAGTTATCAAACCAACCAACAATAAAAATGACACAACGGAGCTCGTGGAGTGACGGGAGCGTGTGGCATGAAGCTGTCTCTCCAGTTAACCTTTTATTGCATGCTAGAATAGCCCGTCAAGACCCTCTTAAAGGATAAGTTCAGTATTTTTCAAGACATTATTCCTTCACAATCATTGTATATATTAACTAGGGGGTTCGCCCCCTGCTCGCTTCGTGTCTCTGCAGCTCGTGTTGTGAAGAGTAGGGTTGAACGCACCCCAAGGTGACACGGACGCTCCTCCCAAACCCCCTCTTAAACGGTGATACAATAGGAAACAAATACAGTTTGTTTTTTTACCTCCTCTTTGCTGGTTTGCTGCTGCTGTCGTGCCGCATGTTCTGCATCTCACGTGGTGCTTCGAACATTTAAAAGCCTGTACAGCAGATGTCCTACTCTTTGTCTTTTATTTCCGGCCCTGGGCATGGTTAAATCTCTTGGCACAAAGTCTTGTTTTGAGGGATGTGAGTTCTTTATATTTTTTAGTTTATAATTTAAAAATGGAATAAGAATCTGAAAATCTAACAATATCACATTAAAGTTTAATAAATCCTGAAAAGAATGATACCAAACATATATATGTAGGTTTTAAAATAAGCTTGAATTAAATCGTGACAAAAAAGTCACATAAAAAGTCACATAAAATCATTGCACTTTTAGGCTTAGGATTTTATATATAGAGAGTACATTTGCCACATAAAATTGCATTCAAAAGTGAAATGTTTATTATAAATTAAACTGTCTTGTCTGTTTTTCCTCTTACAATGGGGCTGAAAGGTACCTGGTTCAATAGGTGAATGAAAAAGCCTTAAATCTTACCAAATATGTCCACTTTGAAGAAGTAAGTGGTTCAATCTAAGAAAACATTCCTTCCACGTTTAGCAGGAATCCTTGAGATAACAAAGGAAAACTAGAAATAATTATTTTATTACAGAGTCTAAAGTCTAAAAATTACATTTCCTGTTCACTTGTCTGTTCACAGCTGCCATTCTGGGTGGAATTCAGATGTAAATAAAGGAGTTGATCAACATGAAACCAAACGCATGTCTAAAGCTGAGAGAATTGTTCAAAAATTCGCATATCCAGGCCGTGCCAGTGCTACGCTGAGCTTATTAGTGTACCAACCGACTGTTCGACCTAACCTTACCTGTGCGGCTGGGTTTTTCTCCCCTTATGATCTGTGCCCTTGGCGAATGCCTAAATTGCTTTAATGGTGAAGCCAACCCTGTTTTCAAAGAAAGCCTTTACAGTTTCCATCAACTTTTTTGAGGTTATCACAGTACCTTGAAGTTACGGCTTGTAGCCCTTAGGTTAGACCAGGGGTGGGCAATGTTGGTCCTGGAGAGCTGCAGTCGTTTTCATTCCAACCCAGTTGATTAATTAGAAACCAATCCTTCGCCAATCTCAGACCGTATTTAATCTTATGGCTTGTTACGCTGCAATGAAAGGTTCTTATATGGTAGATTTTTTCCTTCCCAAGGATATCATCCATCCATCCATCCATGGATGCATTGGCTGCCCCAAACCTTTTTCTGTGTCAAGAATTCTTTCGACATCTACTAACAAAACGTCACTTTGGAGTGGTCTGAGGTGGCTTAACTGAGACATGTTACTCTCAGTATTACATCCATCCATTATCCATCCCACTATGTCCTAACCATAGGGTCACGGGGGTCCGCTGGAGCCAATCCCAGCCAACACAAACCCCAGGCAGGGCGCCAGTCCACTGCAGCCCAAGGATATCATCCAAATGATTTTTGAGCCTAAAACAGATAATTTTCAGTCCATCACATTTTTCTATTAGGTTTTTTATTAAATCAAACAGTGCAGAATGAACACAGACACACACACACACTCACAGATATAGATGGAAACAAGCTAAATGGAGAACTTCAGGCTGCTTTGTCATTTAAATCTTATTTCTAATAAGGAAACAGTGAATGCAGCTGTTTAAGATTGAAACAAGACCACTAAAATGAAACATCAAAATGTCACTTAAGTAATAAGTGCTTCATCAGCAATAATTGACTTCTCACTAAGAAACTGGGTTAGGAAGAAAGAACCTGCAGCCACTGTGGCTCTCCAGGACCGACATTGCCCACCCCTGGGTTAGACCAGTGGTCTCAAACTCCAGTCCTAGAGGGCCACAGTGGCCGCAGGTTTTCATTCTAACCCTTTTCTTAATTGGTGATCAGTTTTTGCTGCTAATTAACTTCTTTTCCATTCATTTTAATTGACTTGTTTTTTTTAGGATTTGTTCCTTCTGAATTGCTTCATTTCTTTTCTTAAATGGCACCCAAACAGAACTGAAATGTGAAGTGAGTGAGCCAACAGAAGACCAACTAAGTCAGGGCCTCAAACTCCTACCAGTTGCTTAATTAGGTGCAGAGTCTCGTTGTTAATTAAACTCGTTCTTTAATTCCATGGCTCGTTGCTGCTCTCATTGTGCAATAGCAGACGTTACCAAAATCGGTGATCCTCTCTTTTCTAAGAGCACTGTGAAAATGTTTTGTGGACCTGAGCAGATCAACATTCCTGAGACCCTCAACTTTCTTTATTTTCAGATATTGTGTGATGGACACAGTTTGCTGGTCATGTGTTGTCTCATTATTGTTTGGCTGCTAAATAAAGAAAAGGAAATAATTAAGGTGCCTGAGTCTTTAAGAGCAAGTCAGTTAAAATGAGTTCAAAAGAAATTAATTAGCAGTAAAAACAGTACTCTAATTAATAAAAGGGTTAGAATGAAAACCTGCAGCCACTGCGGCCCTCCAGGACCGGAGTTTGAGACCACTGGGTTCGACACTCAAATGGGAGACCTACTGAAAGTGAGTTTATAGTGGCCATTTATGTGTGGAAGGCTACTTGCAGCCAAAGAGGAGAAGCAGGAATGTCCCTGACCGGCCATTACTGAAGCCAACTGCATTTCCAAACCTATTTCAGGCAAGTCATTTCACCACAGCTGTAAGTGAAGTGGGCAGAAATGTAGAGCCATAGAATATTAACAATTGAAATGCCATTCACTAGAAAGCTGAGTAAGGTGTAGATGAGTAAGTAGCTCATTCATAAGGCAGAAAGGTAGAACAATCATTAGTGGTGCTGCTTCACCGACCTAGCATTAGGGGTTTGAATCACGTGGCTGGAGTCCATGTGGGGTTTCCATGTTCTCCCAGACTTAGTGTAGCATTCCCTCTAACACATACTTAAAGCCACCAAATGGTGATTCCAGGTTAGGGCAAAGGGAATTAGCAGTTCTTCATGGGGCACCCGATTCTTGTTTTTCTCACCGAGCCACCAAAGAAGATGCAATGACTGAGATCGACTCTCACAAATACTGTACTTTGTTGACTTTTTTTACTCCTTTCTAAAGAAAAGTGGATGCACATTTTTTCAATAATTCTGCAACCTCAAGAAGACTAATATCTGATAATTACCATAATGAAGCAGATCTGGTATCATACTTGTCTTTTTATTGCAGGTCAAATTTAATCTTTCTGGCAGTCCCTCTCGATCCATTGAACATGAAAATTTCCTCTCGAGCTTTCTCATAACCGTAGTGAGGACTAGACGGGATTTTCAAGTAGTATTTCTTTTCTATCTGCTTATTCATTTTATTATTATTGCACATTTGGCAGGCAGCACAGTGGTACTATGATTAGTGCTGCTAACTTAGAGACCTCGGAGGTCCAAATCCTGTGTTCTATGGGATCTTTCTTGCCTTGAAAAATGGACATTTGTGGTAGGTATAAGCCTTTTCTTCATGTTCGGACACTGGTACCTTTCAGCTTCATTGTAAACTGCAAAAACAGATGACGTATTTTTAAAATTCATAAAATGTGGTAAATTAATATAGACTATAATAATGTATTAATATACCATAATTGTGGAGAAATGACTTTGACTTGAAAATAACGAGCTTGCCCTTTAAGAGCACTGCTGCCACCGAGTTAATGACTTTCTTTTGGAAGCGCTTGATAATAAAAACAGATGGACACTTTGCAGCTTTAGGTGCTGCGTTTTAGGGGGAGTCATCATGGCATTCAACCCTCCAAAAGAACAAGAGCGTGATCTACAGAGTGGAACTCATGCATTAGCTCAAAGTTCGCTAGCAGATAAATTATACCCTGCCATAGCAGAAGTTTTTTTATAAGCTTTATGTTTAAGTAATGACTTGCAGCCTAAAGCTGGAGACAAGCTGTATGTTAATTTATGTTCGGCAATTATTAATTCAATTTGTTAGCTGTTAAGTAGCACAAAGGTATGACAAAGGTTACTCGGGGGCTGGGGGTAATTTCATTATTCCAGCAACTATTGATTGAGCCATCATGTGCCTTACGCTCACAAAAATGGTTGTCTTTGTTCTCACTGGTTGAGTCACAGTCTGCTTTTCTCAGGGTTTTACGTGCGGCCGTTGAATGGAGACTGTGAAGGCTGCAATACCAGCTCGCCAGCTGCAAAAAAAGGTCCATGTACGCACTGTGAAAGATTTGACCGACCCAGACAGACACGCACACGCAGAAGTCCCAAAAACACACACGTTTACTTTGCTCCTTCTTCCAGCACAACACACACAGTGCACAAACCCCTATAAACTCAGTCCTTAACTCTTTCTTTTATTTTGCCACCTCGTCTTCCTCCTCCCGACTCTGGCTCCTCAATGGAATGAAGAGGATCCTCTTATTCAGGTCCTGGGAGTGTTCCAGGTGGGTCATCAGTATTACCTGGAATCACTCCCACGTGCGCTGGAGGTCCTGTATAGTGCTCTGCAGCTCCCCCTGGCGGCCCCCACAGAACCCAACAGGGCTTCACCAAACTCCAGCTCCCATTATGCCCTGTGGTGCCACAGGCTGTCCTCTAGTATCCCAGGTGAGGTATTGCCTCTCCAACACCCTCTCCCCTGGCCTTCCACTCTATTGGTGTCCCGGCCAGGTAGTGGCTGTGGCTGCCCATCACAGCACTTATCTAATGGTAACCCTTGGGAATCCTCACATTTGTAGACAGGTTTATGGAACTGGTAGAAGACCCAGTTGTTTAGCCTTCAGAAGTCTGGGTATTCATTTTGTCTCACCAAAGTTGTACAGCAAGACTGCATCAGGTCATTTTACAAAATGAAAGGTCAGAGTTGCTCTGATAGTTTGTAAGCTTTTACCAGTTTGTCAGTATTCATCAACTACCTGCCTAATGCTGGTTTGGATTGTTTTCATGGTCTTTTGTGGTGAGAGGCTACCCATACAATTTTCTGGTTCTGACTGATATCTTTAGATTATGAGTTGATGCAGTACTCCAGAGGTGTCCAGAAGATGACTCAAGTGACTAGGTCAATAGTCTTACCAAAGCAAACAAATATGATATTGCCACTGTAAGGCAACAGAGATCTGGATTCATGTCCCAAGTGCCTCCTGAGCTGAGTTTACATGTTCTCCCCATGTCTACATTGGTTGCCTCTGTGTTCTCTGGTTTCCTCCCACTGTCCAAAGACATGCAGGTTAGGTGAATTTCCAATGGTAAACTAGCCCTCGTGTGTGTCTGGTGTGTGTTTGCCCTGCAATGGTGTGGTGTTCTGTGCTTGCTGGGATAGGCCCCAGCCCCGCTGTGATCCTGATCTGGATTAAGCGAGTTAGAAACTGACATGACTGTTACTTGTGATTGTATGTATTTCAGCAGGGTATCAGCAAAAAAAGTTTTGGGGAAAAAAAAGCAAATGTGGATTAGTTAGACATGGCAGGCAGGCAATGACATCATGCTGTCAAAGGGGAGGTGAAAAGCCACGAAAGCCGACTTCCTACATTAGACAGAAAGGACGGACCTAAAATGGTATAATGTTTTAGAAGACATTGTGGGCCAGGTTTAAGACCACTTTGGACAAGGGATCCCTCAGATCTGTTCTTCTTTAGAACCATCAGCTAAACAAATTGAGCTGTTTTCAAATTTCAAACACAAAATATCTTTGAAAGGAATGTTGAATTTGGGGATGCAGAATACATAAGAAATGGGGAAAACCTGCAAATGTAGAGCAAACATTAAGAACAAGTATTATTATAAGAATGCATATATTTAAGCTCAGATAAACTAACCAGAGTGTATATGCTTGTAAGAAAATGTGAAATAGGGGCTTTTGGGAAATTTGTTAACGTGTATCTCATGTTTAGCTTAAAATAACTTCAGGTTGACAATTAGAAAGACCAAGAGAAATTCTCAATCTTCTGATTTTTGATTGATATCACTTACCTTAAATAGCAATCAAGCAAGTTTAAAGGAAAACTCCTCTAGTTGTGTGATGCAGACGCTATAGAGCTTTTCAGAGAGGCAGATGCCATACAGCTGAGATGCATGTACCATGAGGTATATGGCATGAGGGATAGGAGGTGTAGGTATTTCTGAAGCCACACATCACCACCTATAAAATGATGATAATGTGCCCCAGTGGAGGACACGACTAAAGCTGCAATATGAAGGGAGCACATACTTTTTAAATGGCGTGGGTTGGATTAAGAAGAATAGACTTTTTGAATTACATGGACATTTCCCTCAGTTAAACTGAAGCGAAGCTTGCTGTATAGCCATTGATTAAAATCGTGCAGGTTGTATGTTTTCTTCTACTTTTGACTCCTATTATTTTGATGCAAATAAACATAAGTAATGATGAAATTCAGGGTTTGAATATTATCTCCCTGGAACTTGTCTTGTTTATTGATATCACCTGCCCTGGTGATGAATCTAATAGCGAGCTGTGCTTGTTGAGTCATTTATTATTTGTTTAACTATTTCAAAAGTAGCAGTCAGGAAACTGAAAGTTAAAGGTAACATTTCAGGTGAACCTGCTCTCATTTGTTAAAGTAATTTTGCAACCTTTTCAGGGAAATAATGAGGGAGTTGAACGATATAATCATCCCTGTGCCCCCTGCTAAGGTACTGAAGCTGAGGTAGCAGGCCTCGCCATATAACTGATGTATTTGATTTGTGCAGCACTTTAAAAGGTAATGATTCTGGGAGAGTAGCACCACACCCAGGCATCCTGGCAAGAGTGAAGCTCTTGAAACAGCACTTGGTCTTTGCTAAGGTAGTTTAAAAATGTGGCCCTTTCAGGGGAAACGATTCAGAAGCTGAAGGATATAGGCATCCCAAAAGGAGTGCGACTCATGAAAGGAGTAACGTCCGGCTCTTGCTGAGGTAGCCAGCCTCAGCCACTGCTGTCTGCAATATGAATGAGTGATGAGTGAATATTTCATAAGTAATTATTGATGGGTGTGACCTGACATTTGCGCGATAGACATATGCGCGCCGACAAAATAGCGCAGATTAAAACGAGCCGTCAAAATCCCGCCAACAAAATCGCAAAACTTTCAGTAAATATGAATTACTACTTTAAAGCATATATAATAATGTTTATTTTAGAAGTCAATATTATGAGACACGGCATGCCATCAGCACGGCACGCAGATAGTCCTTAAGATCACGCCCTGCATATGTAGGAAGGATTGCAGCAAGACGTCTTGATAGTTGAGCTTATTTAGACTTGCTGCCTGCCTGACTGCTGGTAATTTGTATATGACGTGTTATGCCAACCCTCGACTGAGTTATTTGTTCGCGGCATGCCATAAGCAGTTATAACAGTTATAACCTAGCACATAATGTGTACATAATGCGCACGTACGTGTCCCACTCTCTTGGCCTCTCTCGCGATTTTGTCGGAGCGCATTTGTCGAAAACCAGTTAGCGGGTTTGTCGGCGCTCATTTGTCCGTCACGGTTTTGTCGGGGCGCATATGTCTATCTCGCTTTTGTCGGTGAACCATTGATGGGTGTACGTGAAAACAAAGGCGGATGATTTAGGCATTTCCAGTATTAACTTGTTCGCCTATACAAAGGAAACCTTAAAGATAAAATTGCCTGTTGTGAACACTTTTGCTCAGTAAAACAGACCCATGTACAGTACACTCCACGTGGGAAACATCTAGAAATGGCATTCAAACACAGCATGATGGATCTGTGAAGCAACAGTGGTACTCAGTGCACCACCTCTATACTTTAACAAAGAAACAAGTAAACACGATATGTTAGACAGATTGATGTTGTCAAATCCAGAAACAGCCCTGGACGGAGAACCTGTCCATCACAGGGAGCACTCACACACATATACCTGTGAGAGGCCAGTTTTGAATTGCCTGTTAACCTGAACTACACTCCATTACACTACCCATTTTGCAGCCAGGGATATTTTACAGGTGGCTACACCAAACCTTTGATGTTATTGTGACAACTATTAAAATGTTTTGGGGACTGGAGCA
This sequence comes from Polypterus senegalus, assembly GCF_016835505.1. Classification (NCBI taxonomy): domain Eukaryota; kingdom Metazoa; phylum Chordata; class Cladistia; order Polypteriformes; family Polypteridae; genus Polypterus; species Polypterus senegalus. The sequence goes on from NC_053166.1 coordinate 134,608,835, forward strand.
GATCAGCATATCTGAGACCTTTACCTTTCTTTATTTTCAGATGTTGTATGATCGACAATGTTTGGTCATGTTTTGGTTCCTTTTGTATCTTATTATTGTTTGGCTGCTATTTAAGGAAAAAGATTAAGACATCTAAGTCTTCAAGAGCAAGTTAAAAAAAAATAATTGAAAAGAAGTTAATTGTCAGCAAAAACAGGTCACTAATTAAGAAAGGGGTTAGAATGAAAACCTGCAGCCACTGCCGGACCAGGACCGGAGTTGGGGACCCCTGCCATATAACAGGATTTGGACCTCCAAGGTCTCTAAGTTAGTACCACTGTGCTGCCTCCCAAATATACAATAATAATAAAATGCATAAGCAGACAGAAAAGAAAACCTACTTGAAAATCCCGTCAAGTCCTCACTACGGTTATGAGAAAGCTCAAGAGGAAATTTTCATGTTCAATGGATCGAGAGGGACTGCCAGAAAGAGTAAACTTGACCTGCAATAAAAAGAGAAGTATGATACCAGATCTGCTTCATTACGGTAAGATAGCGGCTCATATTTTATCTGGCAGCCGCATGTCGTGTTTTATTACCATTAATAAAGTGAAAAGAGTAAATCTGCATAATTTAAAGTATTTTTAAATGCTTCACATTTTGGCTAATCTATTTGTGATTGAGTTAATGTGTCAGGATAGAATTTTGTCCATGGAGAAGTCTGTGTAGATCATTTGACATTTCTGGTGTGGCTACGGTTTTAAACTGTACATCCATCCATATTTGAAACACATTTACAGGAGAGCAGGGCTGGAAGGAAGCTGGAGCCTATCCCTGCAAGCATTGGGTGCAAGGCAGAAACAATCCCTGGACCAGGGCGCCAGCCCATCGCAGGGTGATCACGTACACACACACACACACACACACACAGGGCCACCTAACCTGCATGCCTTTGGAACAGAGATGCATGGAGAATGTGCAAAGTCATGGACATGAACTCTCGACCCCTTGTAGCGACATAGCAGTGCTACCCCCTTAAATTATACATTCTGTCCTAAAGGGTGTAATTTTGATTTCGAGCAAAAAGAATGGTCCAGTCACCTGCACATATTGAAAATGATTTAGATTTGTATGAAAAGAGTTTGTTTTCATCCGAGTTCCCAAAGTAATAGCAGTACATCAGCAAACATGGAATAGTAGCTTGCGTTTAATTAGAAAAGGGAGACAGAATCAGTGGAAAGGTAGCGGAGTAGTGGATTGATCTGTTCAGTCACTGTAAACCTTTCCCAAGCTTCTGTAATAAGCAGCTCGCCGGCGTACGTTGTGACAGATAGCGTCACGTTAGCAGCTCATCAAATGAATAAACATTTTCCGCCGGCCGCTTCTCAGATTTCAGCTGCTTAGCCTGTGTGTTAAAAACTGTGCGCCTCAGATCACATTACACGTTGTCACTAGAGAATGAGAGACGGGCTAATTAGTGACTTCTTCCTGGGAAATGTTATGCTACGGGGATCCATTATTATGGGAAGGTTTTGGCAAAACGTTTTATGACATGCTGATTGTACCTTTAAAAGAGAAATAAAGGCCAATTTGGTTGGCAGATTTCTTTCTGTTTTGTGAAGGTGCGGAATATGACATTCTCAAACAATTACCTCAGTTCATTAAACATTAATGATCATTACTCTAATTAAAGGTTTCTGTCACATGTTTGCTGCTATTCTTTTCATATTTTTTCATTCTTCTCTGTGCACCTGTCTTGCGATGCTCTCTGCTTTGGTTCTTGGACTTTAATGTGCTTTCCTTAGTCTTTAATCTATATACAGTAGTAGCTCTCATATCATTAAAGCTTTGCTATGCTATAACTATATATGTACATTTCTTTCTACCATTAAAATATTCTTCTTCAAATATTCTTGGTCGCTTGGCATTTTCTATATAGAGACACACATGAATCACACACATGAATCCTAATCTGCAACAACGGCGATTCAATATTAATGGCAGAGCTGGGAGTCATGTTGATCAGTAGATATTTGGTGGCCACTCATCTTTAGCAGTTTAACGGTACTCAGCCTGAAATTGTCCATTGTCACGTATGAGCGTCAAATGGACGTAAGAACAAAAGAAATTTGACAAATGAGAGGAGCTCATTCACTTCATTAAGCCCGTTTGTTTAGCTAATAGCTAAGCTGTCCCAATATCTCCTCCAGATTCCTCTTGAAGGTTGTCAAGGTTTCTGCTTCTACTCCATGTCTCTGTAGTTTGTTCCAATGTCCCACAACTCTTTGCGTAAAGAAGTACTTCCTGGCTTCACCTTTAAATGCATCCATCCATCCATTATCCAACCCGCTATATCCTAACACAGGGTCACGGGAGCCAATCTCAGCCAACCCAGGGCGGAAGGCAGGAAACAAACCCCGGGCAGGGTGCCAGCCCACCGCAGGGTGTGCACACACACACACCAAGCACACATTAGGGACAATTTAGAATCTCCAATGCACCTAACCTGAATGTCTTTGGAATACCCGGAGGAAACCCACACAGACACGGGGAGAACATGCAAACTCCATGCAGATAGGACCCGGGAAGCAAACCTGGGTCCCCTAACTGGGAGGCAGCAGCACTACCCACTGCGCCACCATGCCGCCCAGTTTTAAATGCACTTCCTCTTAATTTCCACCGATTTCCACATGTATGTGATTCATCCTTAAGCTGAAAGAATGTTGCTAAGACACCTTTGGGGCTCATCCAAGCGATGCCATACCCCGCCGGGGTGAGAGTGTTATCTTATTCCTCTTCCACAGCGACAAGAAGGCACTCCTTGAGGGCAACTAACCCTACCCCTTCTGACCTGAGAGCTATAAGAATCTGTCAGCATCCCATTTAGACCTGGAGCTCCAAAACTGTGACCCGCTTTAGACAGAGCCAGAAAGGCTATTTGTGTTGTACCCTCAAGTGCTTGCTTTCTTTGATGTTTGTTACTGCAATTAAAAGGGGCAAGTTGGCTGGCACCCCAATACTTCATACAGTCATCCTGTGTTCCTTCTTCCTGTCCACACCTTGAAAATGTGGAGCTGCCACATAGGGCTATCAGAGCTATAAGGACCCAATTCTGGAGTCATGCTTGGCATGGCCGACTTAACATATGGGCATCAAATCAGGCTCTGGCCAGGGGCCCCAAGATCATAGGGTACCACGTTTCTGTTTCTGATGCCTATGTATGTTTCTGTTTTGCTATCAGAACAGGAGCCCTAATGCACTGCTTTGCCCGGGGGCGTATGATGCTGTTAAGATGGCATTGAATTGTTCGGCACTGTGTAAGGATGGAGTTATGGTTGGAGGACAAACTCAAATCAACATACCCATGGCAGTGCAAACTGGCCTTGCACAGAGAGCACTGTTGCATAAGATTAATGTAAATATTGATAAAAATTGTGTGGTGTCTTTGACAGCAAGTACCGTTATCAGGTGTTTTATACACACACAAAATAAAACTATTACATGCCTTCTTTAAGATCATAAATTGCAAACCAATACAACATCTACGTACATTGATTTTGCTGAGGGAAGTACATTTAGAAATGAGTAGCTGAACAGGGGACTGTGTCATTATTTCCTCCTATTTAGTATCAGTATTCCTTTGGAATAATCGGAATTCTTTGTGCCATGGGTTCAACAAGGTCGTTGTAACATTCCTCGGGCATTTTGATTAGTATTGACTTCAAAGCATTACACTGTTCTTGAACAGGATAAGAGGTGAATGCCCCAAGTGGAGTGAGGTTTATCAGTGGAGACCCCCCCAAGGGTCTGTCCTTGGACCGTTACTATTTTTCTGATTTGCATTAATGACATTGAATTTGGTTCAGTTAGTAATCTTGTGAAATTCGCAGAAGATACAAAAATTGGAGGGATGGCAGAAACTGATGAGGCAGCAAAAACAATTCAAAAAGACTTGGAGAAACTTCAGAAGTGGGCCAACACTTGGAAAACATCTTTAAAAAGAAAATAAAAAGTGCAAAGTGCCACATCTAGGAAATAGGAACACCAGCTACAAATACAAGATGGGAGACACTGTCAATAAGGAAGCAGCTTCGGAAAAGAATTTAGGGGTTTATGTTGACACATTTTCATCATCTAAATAATACGCAAAAGATATTAAAAAGGTAAATAAAATGTTAGGTTATATAATTAAAACTGTTATGGTAAGAGACGTTCTGCTCAGATTACAGTACAGGCCAAAAGTTTGGACACACCTCCTCATTCTTTGTATCAGTATACTGCTCCTGGATTATGTTAATTTCCCCTTGGGATTAATAAAGTATCTATCTATCTATCTATCTATCTATCTATCTATCTATCTATCTATCTATCTATCTATCTATCTATCTATCTATCTATCTATCTATCTATCTATCTATCTATCTATCTATCTATCAATGTGTTTTCTTTATTTTCATGACCATTTACAGCACTCCATCACTCTACTTCTTGGTCAAATAGCCCTTACACAGCCTGGGGGTGTGTTTGGGGTCATTGTCCTGTTGAAAAATAAATGATCGTCCAACTATCCTGACTTCTGCACAACGCAACTGCTGGTCCCAAACCCATTGATAAAGCAAGAAATTCCACTAAATAACTCTGATAAGGCACACCTGTGAAGTGAAAACCATTTCAGGTGACTACCTGTTGAAGGTCATCGAGAGAATGCCAAGAGTGTGCAAAGCAGTAATCAGAGCAAAGGGTGGCTATTTTGAAGAAACTAGAATATAAAACATGTTTTCAGTTATTTCACCTTTTTTTGTTAAGTACATAGCTCCACATGTGTTCATTCATAGTTTTGATGCCTTCAGTGAGAATCTACCAATGTAAATGGTCATGAAAATAAAGAAAACACATTGAATGAGGAGGTGTGTCCAAACTTTTGGCCTGTACTGTATATAATGCGCCAGTGAGACTGTATCTGAAGTATTGTGTGGCATTCTGGTCACCACGCCACAAGAAAGACATAGCAGCACCTGAAGCTGTGCAGAGGAGAGCAGCCAAGTGCCTCATGGGACTTAATGACATGTCCTACTCTGACAGACTTTGAGAATTTAACCTGTTTAGTCTCAAGCAGAGGAGACAGCATGGGGACCTCATCCAGCTCTGTAAAATCCTCAAAGGCACTGATATCTCTCGGTGGATAGTTTCAAGTAAAAGTTTCTCTTTCTTAATGTTATAATTAGTGGGGAAGTCTGAACAGTTAGGGTTATGCTTCAGGTGTTTTTTGTTCCATTCATTTCTGTTTTTGCGTTCTTGCTTTAGTATCTCCTGTGTGATAAGAATACGCAAAAGACATCATAAAGGTTTGGGGCAGCCACCCGTATATTGTTTTTCCCAGCTGCAAAAGTTTATGTTTTTGAAGCATGATGTGCATAGAACAGAGTCCACAACAGAACTGGCTATAGTAGCCCAAGATGGAGGCTTTAAAGGTTTGGAGAGGAACTGATGTCATCAGAATGGCCAGAACCAGAAGTGACGTCATCAAAGGGGCCGGCTTTGGAAGTGACATCATCAAATGGGGCCGGCTTCGGAAGTGATGTCATCAAAGGGGCTGGCTTTGGAAGTGACATCATCAAAGGGGCCGACTTCAGATGTGACGTCATCAAAGGGGCCGGCTTCGGAAGTGACGTCTTCTGAGACGCCAGAACCTTGTAGGATTTCCCGGGAAAGGTCTGTAGGGAACTGAGAAAGACAGTCAGCGCACTCCACCCCCCCTTGGTCGGATGTTTTATTACACTTACTCAGACCCTTTAGCTGCCTCCTACTCGCACGTGTGTGACACCCGGTTTAGGTTCTCATGATAATCTTTGAGACTTTGTCCTCATCAGTGGTGAGCAAAACAGCTGAGTGTTCTTTCACATACAGTTTCATAAAATTAATTATAAGCTTTGTTGCACATGTAAAATAGATATTTTATAATTTTAAAAGTTTTTTTTTTTTGGAAGAAAGGAGCATGCTCCTTAAGGGTTTAGCAACAATACGCACTCCTTTTGGACCTGTATATTTCTCGGAAAAGGGTCTAGATGGACATAAACCGGTAAAGTTGCTCTTTTGGAAATTCAACATGGCTAAACACAACCCACGACAACACAAAAAGAGAAACTCTTAGACAAGAGCTGTAATAAAGAAAAGCAATAAAACTCTTATTTAAATTAGTTGAGACGCAAAAGCTCTACCTACTGTCTTATGGTCTTAGATGAGATCCCACTTTGGCTGGTACAAAACTTTGTGCTGATAATGATGTCCTCCCATCAGCTCCAGCACACTTCTGCTGCCTGCTAGGAGTTGTACTCTCCACATTTGCACCACTTGTTGGGTTGCCAGTTTAATTACAGCCCCTCTTCCTGATATCCCATATAGCCTTTATTTGAGTTTGGACCAATGGCAACACACATGCACAAGTTTGTGAAAATCAGTTTAGCCAGTTGTGTGTGAATGGCTGAATAAACAGGCACAAACAAACAGTTTGTGATCTTATCTATATAAAAATGATTTTATGTACATTATATTATGTAATTATTCTGTTAGAAATGTCACTGCTGTCCATCATGGGTGCCGCCATGATATTTTCTGGAGGCTGCGTCCATATTGTTGGTAGCAATGATGTCCGTTGTTTGTCTAGGGATCGTGCATCGTCTTATCACATGGCATCATCGCCTTGTTGTAATTTACTTTGACAGCACAACTTCTCATTATCCGCTGTCACACACGTGCACATAGGAGGTAGTCTATGGGCTTGACTAAAGGTTAACTAAAGGTTAAGCGCTATGTCAGGGGTTGCCGAAGTGCACTGATCCAGAAGGAAACCTAACCAGCTTCCACTTCCCTCTCCCAACCACGCCCTCCTGCTGACCTCACTTCCGCCCGTGCCCTGTTGGACCCTCCCCTTCCTTCCCACCGCCTGTAAAGACAGTCACTTGCCTTCCCCAGTCAGTCCCGTTCTCTACAGAGATCTTGACTAATACTAATGACAACATTGTGTCTGTGTTCTCTTTTACACTGTGCATTTGACTCACTTAAAACCAGGGAACAAACCATTACTGCTAATTAGGTATAAGAGATACTAGTTAGATTAAGACATTTTGAAAAAAGTGCTAAAATGATGATTTCTGTTGGTGTGTTTTTCTTTTCACAATCGATTTTCTTTTGCCTTTTGAATACTTTTTGGATCTCTGCCTATTTCTGACTATCCTGCTGGCATACTCCTTTTCCCAGTAACTCTTTTTGATTCTCTGAAAAAAACAAAAGAAAGCATATTTAGTCTTTGGTGTTTCTTCACCTTCAAGTTGTAGCAGAAATCAGGCCTAGTCAGAGCAGGTGACATTTAATTCACCCTTGTTTGTGATCACATACTCAACATCTTCCTGCTTACGGCCTACACAAATGGAGCCCAGCATGGCCCTCTGCTGCTGCAGCCAATCCAACTCAAGGACCTGTACATTACATTCTCAGAGTTGCACGTGTTCTTGGAAAACAAGCTCTCATTTCAGTTTGCATGTCATATCTCTTGGCCTGGACAAATCTGGCCATTCTCCTTTGACCTCTCTCATTAATAAGGTGCTTTGGCCAGTAGGACTGCTGCTGACTTGATGTTTCCCATTTATCGCCCCATTTTCTGTAAACGCTGTAAACTGGGAAAATCACTGGAGGTTAGTTGATTTTTAAAAGGTAGAACCACCATATGTGGAACTAGTAAACATACCACCGTCAAAGTCACTTAGAAAATGTGCTTGGCTTATCCTAATGTTTAGTTGAACATCACTTAAACATCTTGACCATGTCCGCATGCTGTATACACTGAGTTGTAGCCATGTAATTTCCTGTTCTTAAGGAATGAGATATTTGGGTTAATGATGCATTCTGGGCTAATGTGCCTGCACACAGTGAAGAGCACTTTACAAAAAATAAGTCATTGTAGTTGTTATAATGATCAAACAGACCCAAAAAAGTGGCCACTCAGGATATATATATATAGCACTATTCTCTATTAGTGCCATTACAAGATGCTTTAAAACACATGCAGGGCCACAATATTGCTATAATTGTGGTTTTATGAAGTAGCTTGAGACATGGGTAAAGGAGTACATTGTGCTTCATACAATTATACTGCACCCTTCTCTGATAAATGCATCATAGGATTTTTCACAAAAAGAGCAGGAATACAATACAACTGTAATTGTGCTTCACCTAAGTAGTAATAGAAATGAGTAGAGCAGTGCAGCACGCTGCAGTTTCAGCTATCATAAGTGTTAAAGCTAATATCATTAGGACTGTGATCATAATTGTCCTGGCCGATGATATATTTGTGTTCCTTGACATCACAATTCCTTCTTTCTAATTCGGAGGCAATTCATAATGGCCGTATAAAGTGATTTATTGTCACAAGGGATGTCAGGTGGAAATAAAATTGTGCTCACAGCTCTCCCCAATCCCTTGCCCCAGCAAAGCCAGTTTGTTTAGTATTAGGATAAAAGCCCAATGATAGCTTTTAAATGCTGCAGTCAGAGTCACTAGAGCCGCAGTTTCTTCTTAGACCTAACTATTCCCTACCCCATCCCTAATCTTAAAATTGGTAGAACTCGGGCCCTGAGGTTAAGCAGTAATCTTTCCCCAGGGCTCTGAGGTTAAAACTTTAAACCCTATTAAAAAATATTTTTACCCCTAATTCCTTATTTCCACCCCTACCTATAAAATTATCCCTGATTAGTTTAAAATCCTATTTTAAGATTTTGAACCCTAATTTAATGTAAGATCCCTGGAGTATCTCCAAAAAATTATGAGTGCCTGGGGATTTTGAATTTTAACCATTATTTATGTGTCCCATTTTAGTACCTGAATTAATTTATTTGTGAGCACTTTATTATCCTCTTTTATATGTCCTTTTAAGATTCTATATTTATATAAATTTTAGCCCTTATTTATTTCAGATTTTAGTGTGATTTTATATTTGACCCTCCTTTTGAGTCAGATTTTTAAATACACAATGAATGAAATTTTATAAGGATATATAACTTAATTAAATTATGAATATTTTAGGACATTTTAACAGGGTTTTATGGTGTTTTTAATAACTTGAAGGTAGAGGGTGTGTGTCGCTTTAAGAATTTTGAGTTTTGGAAATATGTGTGCCAGTGCATGCCAGTCCTGGCCATATCCCCTACCCTAATCATAACCTCTCCTCTCCTTACTCCAAACTCTCTCACTTTCTCAATGAAGGGGTCTCACAATATGAGCAAATCAGTGTGGTGATGAACGTTGGGGGGTCATGGCAGAATGCTAGTTTTTAAAATAAAAACAGTGTGCTCAAGGTCCAAGCAGACATAGATGCACATGGTAGCATGTTTGAGCAGACCCAGGTTGTTGATGGGGGAATTTGTGAGCCCGAATTCACGTTAGATGTGCTCAGTTCTGCCGATTTCTTTATTAGTTCTCTAGAGTCTGTAATTAAGGCTCCTGAATCCTCGTTCTTGGACATGACTAATGATGATCTGGGTTCAAAAGTTGTTAAGGCAACTTTAACCATTCTGGACCATCACACTCGGCTGTTATCATCCAATTACTCTACCATTACTCTTTGCAGCTTCACCTTACTTACACAAACTGTAACGCTGTGGCCGGCAGAAAATCAGTAGGTGAAGGTTATTCGCCACATGTTGATTTTCTGAGGGGACAGTGACACACAATAATAGAAACTGTAAAGGACGTTTGGCAGCCAGGACGCCCATTTGATGTAAGGACTTTGGGAGAGAGCATGAACAGGTTATCTCAGTGCCTTTCCAGCCGATCTGGCTTTCCTTCTCCACATTGAATGGGTAAGGGCTTCGATGAGCTCACTTGAGCCGCAACGCTGTTGTGTTGGGGTTTGCCCAAATATTTTTAAGCAGGTAGCCAGAAATCCTACTGACTACGCCACTTGTGGACAGCTACCCAGACACCTAACACAGACAGGCACGGACACAAGTTAAAAGGCGCAAAGAGTCTTTTATTGTGGGAAACTCTTTGAATCAAGCGTTTCCCACCATAGCCACAAATACAATAAGCACAGTATCATATGATAACTCTTTTCTTTCTTCTGTCTCTTGGTCATTTTTCCATTGCCTCCTCTACTCTGCCCCGCAAGGTTTGTCCACCTTCCACCCGACTCTGGTTTGTCCATCTGAGACAGGCAGCTTCTTTTATTTTCCACTAGGGAGCACTTCCAGTCTTTCATACACGTGGTTCAAAAGCACTTTCAGGTGAGACAGAAACACCACAGTCCCTGTAGCACCCCCTGGCGGCATCCACGGAACTCAACAGGTCTGAGAAGAAGAATTCCACGTTCCATGCTGCCCTTGTGGGAATCCGAGGCACCATTGCAACGCGGGGAGGGGGGTTTGGGGGCTTCCATTTAATGCTCTGGGGGATATAATGCCCTGTGTATGCTCTTTTCCTTCTGATCCTTCCATCTCATGGGCGTCCCGGCTGAGTAGGGCTGCTGGCCATCCCTTACAAAATGAAATTGCATGAGTCAAAGACAAGAAAACTCGTTTCCACTGCAGAAAAGTGTTTGAAGACCCTCTGTGAATACAAATCCTTTACAATCCTACCCCACCGACCAGAGCAGCAGCACTGCCAGAGCTACAACCTTATGGCCATGTGCCTGTATAGCATGAACTAATAATTTAGCAAATGAAATTATGCTGGACAGCATGTAATAACAGTTTATTGTAGGAAGAATGACGATCAACATCTATTAACAATTTGTTACCACCAGGAGCCCAGTTAGATGTTTTCCCACAGCTGCACTGCCTTTACAAAAGTGGTAAAGGTGAGGGTTCTGTTAGATCTATAAAGTGATAATCTTTCATTACATATCACAGAAACTCATCTTCTGGAGTATGAGGGCAACTCCTGAAGTGCTCTAATCAGTCAATGTTAACTTTATAAAGTGCCATTAATGGCATGTATCATCAAAACGCACTTTACAATATGACATTTTTTTTGGCTGGCGCCTTTAAGCGACTTACAAGATTTCTTACAGGTGGGACACAAGCAGGTTTTCTGATTTGCTCCGAGTTACACAGGTAGGAGTTGAACCCGCATCCTTGAAGTTTTAACTCCATCTTCTTAACTACAACTCCCAAGTGTTTGCCTATTAAAATACAAATAAACAAACTGAGCAGTATGAATTAAACCAAAAAAAAATATAATAACAATAGCCAATTAGAAATTTGTCAGGCAATATACCAATTTTTAAGAGGAGTGTGGGCTGGCATAGGCATCTGCTTTTATTTTGATGTCTAATTTTTGTTACACTATTAGCTTAATACATAAACACATTCTGAAACCCGCCTACTCTAATTCAGGGTCTCGGGTGGGCTGGTGCCTATCCTAGGAGCACAAAGCATAGGGCAGGAAAGAACTCTTGACAACGTGCCAGATCATCACAGGGCATACTCTCTTAATTAGCCACACTCCCCATGTGCCAATTTGGAGTAGACAGTGTAAGCAGTAGGGGGTGCCACCAAGCCCCAAACCCCAGACCCAATAATACTCAGCACTGCCATGGGTTCAAATAATGGAGTTTTAATCCACCAAGCACCAAATACCATAAAGTACAGCCAATAATTAAGCAAACAATGAAACTCTTTTAATAGGAAAAAAGTATTATTTCATATGGACAGTTTGTAGTACTAGGGTGTTGTACCGTGTTAGCCATTATGAATGTAGTGAGAAGTCAAGCAAAATGACACCTTCTATTGGCTAACTAAAAAGATTGCAATATTCAAGCATTCGAGGCAACTCAGGCCCCTTACATCTTGCCTGAAGAAGGGGCCTGAGTTGCCTCGAAAGCTTGAATATTGTAATCTTTTTAGTTAGCCAATAAAAGGTGCCAATTTTGCTTGACTTCTCATGATATAAACAGTTTGAAAACAGTGTGCTGTAAAATGATGCAGCTTTTTTCCTATAAAAAAAGAGTAAACCGGTGACATGATTCGTCTAGGATTGAACTGGTAGAAGAACTCTATTCTAAAGAATCATGTGGTATTGTGAGCTATTCCTGCAATTTGAGTTCTTCCACCAGGTCAGTCCTAGACAAGCGTCATGACCGGACCACTCTCCTCTGGTGATTTATACAAAAATGGCTGCTTCGTTTCATGCTGCAGTTTCTTTAATGCACCCACATGATGAAGAGTACTTTTCAGTTTGCAAAGATGGAAAACTATGACGGTTTACCTCTAGTTTCTATATAAGACTCTTTGCAGAGCATGCCAGCCCAAGGTGCTTTTAAGTATTGTACATTTCACATAAACTTGGTAACCAAAAGCAACCCATCCATCCATTTATAATTGATTGTTGATTACTAGGGTTTGGCAGGATTCAATTGTGGTAGGAATCCATTGTACCCCTGCCGGTGGTGTCCAAAATGAGATGCCTCAGGAGGACCACTGCCACCTGTCATGGGTGATGGATCTGCCCATGGCACCCCAGCTTCACCTGGCCCATCTCTTACATTCCTCCAACTGGCCAGGAAGTCATTCTCTCATCCAGCCAGGATACCCGTCTGTCCTCCATGACACTTACAGTGTACAAGTCTCCATCCATTCCCTCTTGATGGGACTATCTAGAGCCAGAGCCCATTCTGTTGGCATCTGTAAACTGTCTTGGGCAGCATACTAGTGCACAGCAGAGGGGGGCTATACACACCGCCACAAGCTCACTTTAGACTTGACATTCACACTAATGCACAGATCTTTGGGCTTTGCAGGGAAGGCAGAGTACTTGGAAGAAAAACTAACATGTCTAAAAGAATAATGTGCCAGCCCCATAGGGGCAGAGAAAACACAGAGATTGAACTCTGGTCTCTGGAACCACAAAATAATCATATTACTGTGCCAATGTGCCATCTTGTTGCAGAAGAAGAACAGCCAGTAATAATCTGAAAAAGAATATTTGAAAAAGAAGCTTGTTGGCTTGACAGCAGAGACAAAGAAAAAAAATAACAGTAATAAAAGTAAATCAATCAAAGTTTTTTATTTTTTATTTTTATTATTTCTATGACTGCCCTGTTCCAAACTTGCAGACATTCAAATGAAGTTTTATTTATTTTGCCTGCAGACAGTTCTGTGTTAAATCATAAATTGAAGGATGCCAGTGTGTAATGCTAACATGGTCTGGGATTTTCCATCTTGTGGCTAAAATAATTTTGGCAGCCATGCATCCTACTAAAATTTCTCTTTTCATTTTTTAATAAAAAGGGCGCCTTCTGTGCTGAGATTTTTCGGAAGTTCTCTAGTTTCACACCAGAGTCCAAAGACATGCTGTTAGGCTGAGTGACAACTTTAAAGTGGTCCAGTGTGTGTGTGTGAATGTAGGAGTGTCTGGCAATGGCCTGCTGTTACATCTACACTAGGGCCTGGTTTCAACCTTGGGCCTGATTTGGCTGGGATGGCTTCCAGCCTTGGCTCACATGTAGAAAGCTGAGGGTGGTATGAAAGAAAGAAAGAAAGAAAGAAAGAAAGAAAGAAAGAAAGAAAGAAAGAAAGAAAGAAAGAAAGAAAGAAAGAAAGAAAGAAAGACCAGGCAGTTTGTTTTTCATTTGAGAATGTTGCTGTATATTTAATGTTTCTCTGTGTATCTGAGGTGGTTTGGTGGCACAGCAGTTATCTCTGATGTCCCACTGCTCCAGAGTCCAGGGTTCAAATGAGGTTCTGTGTTTTGCAGACTCACCCCACCTATTTATGGGACCCCTCTCTTGGTCCTGTCATCCTGGACCATGGCTTCTCTTACCAGTGTTATATCAATAACATGTAGCTGTACTTGCCATTCCCTCCGGAGGACCTCACAGTATCTCTGCATGTCTCACTGATATTTCAACCTGGATGAAGAAACACCATCTCCAGCACAACCTGGCGAAGGTGGACCTCCTTGTTATCTCAGATATTCAGCACCTCATCACTGTTCAGTCTGTTTGTCGCCTTGGGGTGGTGATCGCTGACCAGCTGTCCTTGACTGACCATAATGCAACTGTCTCTAGGTCTTGCAGTTTCATGCCATACAGCATATCTGGTTGGTCACAACTCCTGGTCCTGGCTTTGGTCTTGGACTACTGCAGCTTCCGGCACATGCCAACATTTTTATTGATTTTCAGTGGAATGTTTTGTGCTCAACCACCCGAGGTGGGCACATGTTACTCCTCTCTTCAGGTCTCCCTGTAGCAGCACATCTTTGATTCCTACCCATACAGCAGTCAGTGAGTCAGCACCAGTATATATGGAGACACATGTGAGATCCTGTGCTCTTTCTCAACCACTCAGGTCTGCTACTGAACAGTGTGTGGTGACGCTACCTCTGGGTGGCATCTAATCTCAATCCAGATTTATTTCCTAGCTGGTGTAATAAGTTGCCCAACTCTAGTCAAAATTCTGACCCCACTCAATGTGTTTAAGAAGCTGGTGAACTTCTGTCTAAGTGACCTTAGCTGTTAGGTTACCTGTACCTCACTTGTATTTCATTCTGAGATCCTCACTTGTGGCCTTTACTTGTAACCTTGTCCTGTATCACTTGTTCCCAAACAGCCCCCAAGGCTGATTATGTTGACCTCTTTTGTAAGTTGCTTTGGATAAAAGCATCTTGTAAACAATTAAATATTAACAACAATAACAACAACATCTATATATATAAAGGAGAGTTGGGATCTGAGAGACTGTGTTTGTGTGTTTGTGGAGGGATTGAGAGTTAAGGCAGGTGGGGGAGTCACGTGATCATCTCCCCTCCCATTCACTTCATTTCATTCACTTCATGTCGCTCCGAGCTGACCTCCGCAGCTTACGCGGTTTTGCCGTTCTTTTTCCTTAGTGTTTAGTCCTTTCTCCTTTACTAATTTACTGTTTAGTACACACGGTACTTACACAGTCACTCATAAAAGGGGAGAAGACTCCGTGCAAGAAATGGGTATTGAAACTACCTTGGAAGACATGCAATCAACGAGGCCATTAAACGGATCTCAAGAGAGGTCTTCTAGGTTAGAAAAAAAGCGCTTGGCTGCCAAAACCAGGCGATTAAATAAATCTCAAGAAGAAACGACTTCTACGTTAGAAAAAAAAATGATTCACTGCCAAAATCAGGCAGTTAAACGAATCTAAAGAAGACAGGATTTCTAGATTGGGAAAAGGACGATTGGCTGCCGAAACCAGGCGGTTAAAAGAATCTGAAAAAGACAGGACGTTTAGATTGGAAAAACCACGATCCGCTGCCGAAACTAGCCGGTTAAACGTGCAGCGAAGCGTGCCAGGTCTGATAGTTTATTTATATAGTACACATATGATGTAGCTCAAAGTGCTTTACACAATGAAGAAAGAGAAAAAAGGCAAAATAAATAAGAATTAAAATTAGGGAACACTAATTAACATAGAATAAAAAGTAAGGTGCGATGGCCAGGGATGAAAGAAAATACAAAAAAAAAAACTCCACACGGCTGGAGAAAAAAATAAAATCTGCAGGGGTTCCTAGGCCATGAGACCACCCAGCCCCCTCGGACTTTCTACCTGACATAAATGACTTCATTGAGTCCTCGTGGTATTCAGGGTTCTCATAGAAGAACTTGATGATGACGGTAATGTGGACTTCTGGCCCGTAATCCATCAATGTAGGGACATCACGGTGCTTTGATCGGGTGGTGGTGGTGCAGATCGTCACCTCTGAAAACCGGAAAAAGAACAGAAGAGAAAGTAGGGGTTAGTACAGATTACGGAGTCTCCAGGAAGGATAATGATAATTAAATGAATATACAGAATATCAGGTTTAAACAAATATGACGCTCTGAGAAAGCCATGTTAAAGTAATGTGTTTTTAGCTGTTTAAGCTTTTTTAGCTTAAAGTGCTCCATTGTATTAGCCTGGTGAATTCCTATTGGCAGGCTATTCCAGATTTTAGGTGCATAACAGCAGAAGGCCGCCTCACCACTTCTTTTAAGTTTAGCTCTTGGAATTCTAAGCAGACACTCATCAGAAGATCTAAGGTTACGATTTGGAGTGTAAGGTGAAAGGCATTCTGAAATATAAGATGAAGCGAGATTATTTAAGGCTTTGTAAACCATAAGCAGTATTTTCAAGTCAATTCTAAATGACACAGGTAACCAGTGTAGTGACATTAGAACTGGAGAGATGTGCTCGGATTTTTTTTAAAGTGATCACTCTAAGCTTGTGAATCACTGGGGGTGTACAAATGAACAGGACTTGTGAGAACTTGGGGCTCTTCCAGGATTGCTTCAAGTCTGGTGCCTGTGGATACATCTGGCCTGTACACTTTTGACTTGGGCTCATTCCCTTTTATTCTGATCATTGTGATTGGCTTGTCCTATCTGTGCCAGGATGAGAAAGACAAGAGAAATAAAAGAGGGAGCTCAGTGGAAGCACTTTGCTCAGGCATTGTACATCCTATCTTCGTGAAAGCCTCTGTGAAGAACCTTCTGTGATTTCTGAGGATTTTTGATCTGGTTTTTCTTTAGTCTTGTGCCTTCTTGGCTACATTTCCTTCTTCTGTTTTTCTACATTTATTTTACCATCTGTATGCCTTATGCCTCGTTCACAATACCTGACTCTTGCTTATCTGTTTATGATTCTCTCCACATTCGCTTCATTGTTCTTTGATTCATGGCCTTTGGTAATACATAATATTTAATTTTTCCTTAATATCACACTCTGCCATCTTTTCCACATTTGGGGTCAAGCAGGCAGCCAACCACTTTTCACAGGGCACTATAGTCCCATGGCACAGCTTTTTCTCTGGTAAAGGCCGCACCAATGGCCTGCGCTGATTGCATACTCACCTTTGTGAGCGGGGAAGGCCAGTGTATCCCTTTCAGCAGGCAGTTTAACCCCGAATGAGATTAATTGAAATGGGTCAGATAATGTATGACTGTATCTGTCTAAATAAGATGGCATGTACAAATAAAAATATGCTGGTGTCTGTGGAATAAATAAAATGAAAATACGTCTGACCTTGAAAAGCCTTAAATTCAAGTCAAGTACAGCTACCCATGTTATTTAATGATGAGGCGTCTATGCGATTTTCAGGTTACTGTTTGAACAAATCACTTTTGACTCAGGAAAAATTCAGAGGTTTCAAAGTAAGGTCCAGTGCTGCTCAGGTTTCTAAGGGGTCAACATCGTACTCTGTACCCCTGAAGAAAGACTTCAGCTCCAACCTCAGTTAGGTGTTGACTGCAGAGGTACTAAGATGGAGAGAGCATTTACCACAGTCTCCTTCTCGTAGGGTGGAGTGTCTGAGTAATTAATTTCTCTGCTAATGATAGGTAAATCGTAAACAATTCATTCTTTTTGAACGCCCGCTTTCAGTGAGTCACATGACTCGATCTGAGTGCACAGATGAATCGATTCTGTAGAGCGCAACAGCAGCTCTACCGCATGTCAGCGTCTCCCATTTTGCAAGTTGATGTATAAAGCGCATGTGCAAATGTTCCTCATTTGATTCACAATTCTTTATCACTTAAGAGTCTGACTCGAATCATTACCATCGAACGAAAACTCTATCACGGTCATTATACAAGTACAATACAACAACACACTTCAATTACAATGTTTCAATCATTTGTTTTTTTTGCAATTTGCTGTTGGAATTATTTTAAACTGAACATATAAAAATAACATTGAAGTTTATGTCCCTATTTGGTCAGCAAAATTAAACCTTATAAAACAGTATTCTCATTTCTAACAGTTATTTGCTTTTCATTTTGCTTGAGTGCAAACTTTTTTACGACTTTTATGGACTGTACTGGTTGTGTGTGTGTGTCGTGAACTTGGGAGAATCTTGTCAAAGATCTCTCAGACTTCACCTTGTGAATATAAAGGGCAGACACAGATTCTTTATATACTGTATAAAAATATTCATGGCACAAAAATGACCTACTTAACGAATGTCCAAAAAACACAAATCCAAAACGAATGGTGAAAAACTGAGCAAGAAGTTCAAAAGTCGAGGAAATGCACAAAAGCATAATAAATCACTCTCACCAAAACCACCAATTGCTTTCAAATGAACTGCCAGGGACTACTTGTTTCTCAGCCTTCATATCAGTGAAGGCAGCCCCTTGGTAGTGATAGGCAGGTGACCCTTCCTCTTGGGGAACCACCCACTAAACACATGGAAAACATAGCAGAAGAAACATAAGCATGTAGAAACTGGAACCTTATAGACACATAGATCCACAGAAACCTTAACCCTGATGATCAACATTATTAACATGAACAGAATATTTAAAAATGAACAAAAAAGAATTTAAAAAGGAATTTGAACCACATTCAAATCATTCACTGAATCTTTCAAGTTCAAACTGAATCATTACCCAAGAATGAGGCTCATAAATTTTATTCATCTGATTCACAAACTGAATCATTACCCTGAAACGAGGTCCATTATTCTCATTCATTTGATTTGTGAACAAATGATTATCCAAGAACAAGGCACATGATTCTTGGTCGTTTGATTTGTGAACTGAATCATTAGCCAAGAACGAGTTGCACAATTCTCATTCTCTTGCAGTATGCCTGTCTTAACTTAAGACAATTTAATATCTAAGTAAGCAACACCAAACCTCATGTTTTTTATGTGATACTAGCTCTGTAAGCCCGTGCTGTTAAAAGCCTGGGGTCCTAGAAACTATTGAAATCGTCAGAATGAAACATTGAAATATAGAGATGTCAGGTAATTGAAAGGAACTACTCTGGGCATCTCTCTCCCAGGAGGATTCGGTTTGCTGACATGACATGGAAAAGTAAAAGGGATACTGTTTTGCCGATGTTAGCGGGTAAGTGACCTTGTCTTTCTTTGGAGGTTTTTGTTTTGCTGACATGCTCTCCTCGCTTGTGCATTAGCTGGAGGAGGAAAAGTAAAAGGGATACTATTTTGCCGATGTTAGCGGGTAAGTGACTTTGTCTTTTTTCTGAGGTTTCATTTTACTGACGTGCTGGCCTCGCTTGTGTTATTAGCAGCTAAGCGATTTTTCTGTTCCTTCAGAGGTGGAGCCCTTACCCCGACTCCACCTCTCACTTCCGGGACAGACAGACACACACACACTTCCACGTGTAGACGTTTATATATAAGGCATGGGTTGTCCATTTGGTCCAGGATAAGAATATGTAGCTAATCCCTTTCCCTCACAGATTTCTTGTCTTTTCTTCTTTGGATTGAGTTGCCAGTTTTTTTTTTTTTGCTTCTAATCAGCATTGCTCATGAAACTGACCACCCATATAGTTGAAGAGTTTTGCTGGGAAAATGCAGCGAAGCTCCCTACCACATTGACCCGATTTACTGACTTTAATCAAGTTGTGTTGGGGCTTTGGTTTCTTGCTGTGTATGTCAGTTTATCATTGTGTTCACTCATCCGTTACCCACCACTTCAAGTTATCAGTCATTAGCGTTACAGATGTAAACTTTGCTGATATGGCCTGGGTAGGGTGCAAAAAAGTTGTTAACAT
Organism: Polypterus senegalus; assembly: GCF_016835505.1. Classification (NCBI taxonomy): domain Eukaryota; kingdom Metazoa; phylum Chordata; class Cladistia; order Polypteriformes; family Polypteridae; genus Polypterus; species Polypterus senegalus. The sequence continues at coordinate 134,628,334 of NC_053166.1, forward strand.
GTGGCTGTTGTTATATAACGTCGGACAACAGAATAGGCCGAAAAGACCAATTTTCTTACTTTTGGACCCTTTCTTGGTGTTTTTGTGAACATTTTTGATTTTTTTTAACCTTCTCCTACAGTTTTTGCCTATGTTTCTTTTTTTGGTCCTCACCCTTGTAAATAGATGAACACATAGGTAAACAGACACTCGTCCTTTCAACGCAGTAGATGAGCTTATTTCTGTCAGTCTGGCAGTTTTCTTTCTGTTGGACATATTCACCATTGCCGTCTGCAGTGCACCATCTATTGGAAAGTATTGTGTAGTGCATGTAGTTAGAAAATGCATTTTATTCCAACAGATGGCACACGACAAACATAATCACTGGTTTTGTGAATCGTATACCAAATGGCATTTAATAGAAACAGCAGCCAGAAGGACACACAGATACACAGAGACACTTATCTTTTTATTAAGGTGGATTCTTTCATGTATCATCTTATTTTAATTATGTACTGTATATTAACTATGTTGTCATGTGTCAGGAGTTAGTTAAAGGGCCTGAGTAATAGTAATTTCATGCCAGACCAGAGGACAGCGAGGTGCACTAAGTGTCTTTATCAATCCCTTGCAGACCATTCTCAGGAAATCCCGTCGCTTCCAAAGACGTCACTTTCAGTTCCGCCACCTATGATGTCATTTCCTGCACTGGCCTTTAAAGCCGCCATCTTGACTCCGTATCAGCAATTCTGTTTTGGACTCAGTCTAGTTGAAAAACTCACAATTATTTTCTATCTTTTGCTGCCCCAAACCTTTATGATGTCGATTTGTCGTTCATGTGACACATGCTTTGTTCATTAACACAGGACAGCATGCATACAATATGAAATACCAGCATAAACATATAATTGATCATATTTAATAATATATGAATTGTGTGATTGTATATTTGCAATGGTTGCACCCCAGACCTCCCATTGAAGCCAATCCTATTGATGAAACAGACGAATCAAAGGAATTGATTCGCTCAAACGGGAAGTTCAAAAGAATTGAATCAGAAAAGTGAATGGAAATGCCCATCACAATTCTCTGCTCTTTCTTCTCTCACAGTGGGATGTTTGTGTTGACATCCTTGCTGTTTTTAGCTCACTTGTGTGTGTCTGTGATCCAGTGATCAGATCTGACCTTAGCTATTCTCCCAGTGAAGTTTACATGGTGTCCCAACACCAGTGTGTTTTGTCTTCCAGGTACTCCAGTTGTCCTGACACTTTCCCAAAGATGGGAATGTCAGGTTAGTTTGACTCCACATGTGAGGTGAGCATGGATGTGTTTGACTAGGCCTTCCCAATGACTGCTGTCTTGTCCAGGGTTGGCTCCTTCATCACACCTGATGCACCCCCGTTTATGCTATGGCCACCTTACCTCTAAACTGCAATAAGCAAGTTTGAGAATGTTTGAGGATGACGTCTGTGTCTGTGCGCCGTACCACAGTGAGGTAAAGATGAAGCCGTAAATATTTATGGAGGCTATTGATCCTCACTTCTTCTCCTAAGTCTTCTTTCCTTCACAGACAACTGCTTTCCTACTTTCTTTCTCTATCTTGATGTTTATTTTAAATTTCCCATATGAAGTTTTATCCATTTTGTTTATGGCTTTGTTTTTCTGAAGCCCCCAGAGAATGCCACCGCATTCCCAAAAAAGTACATATTTTGCATAGTCAACTTAGACAAAAGCAAGCAGGAGAAAAAAGAAAAGTTATTTTCAGTATCCATAGACGGCTATCTTTCTTCTCAAGGGAGTTGCTAACTTTGAAGCATCTCCACCAGGTATGGGTTCACTTTCCCGCATTACAGCTTCTTTTCTGTCTGCATTTAACTAGTAAAGACTATTATTTCAATCTTATTTAGTATAAATGATCCATTGCATATTTCCTATTAGACTAAAAAATATGTAAATCTATAGCTTTCTTGTAACAATGAAAACCTTGTCTTCTTCATATATCTCTATTTGACCGTGAACTTTTATAAGTGTGCAATTATATCTCCTCTGATAAGCCCCTTCCTGGTTTGCCGATCAAATATATAATATATTATAATATATTATATATATATATTAATATAGCTGCCCCTAGGCCTGTTTCTCTTCTCCCCTTCACGACAATAAAACTAAAATGTCATTGCAGCAATTTGAGACTGTTGGTTTTGTATAAGTTGTGTTTGCGGCGCAGGGTTGAAGAATATTTGGATGACTGCCCCAGATGGCGCTCACACACTCCATCTTCAACAATCCTGCTTTATGGCTCGGTGGTCGTACCATTTCATTTCCTTTATGGGGCTCCTTGGGAATTTCAAATTTTGGCGACATTTTTAATGATTTTAGGATCCAGACATTCCAGTCCCTGAGATCTGAGTTTAGAATCCCAATGATTTATAACGAAGGTCTGTTCTCGAAACTTGCAGTGTTTCCCTTCTTTACTGCCCTTTACCTCGAGACCTGTGGCATCACCTATATGCTTGTCTGTGCAAGGCCTCGTTGCGAATTTTACCAGTTCTTTCTGTTTGGCAGCGGGACCTTCCCTTAATAACCCCACTTTCCTGGAAATCTATCTTTAGTAGGATTTTATTTTCATCTAAGGACCCCAACCTTCAAAACAATCAATTTAGGGCCGTTAATCGTACTTATTCTCCTCCCGAAAAGACTTTTGGTATGGGACTGTCCCTTCTTCTAGATGAGTATTGCATATGTTTTGGGGGTGCCCCAAACACACCCTCTCTCAAATCTCAGCTTTGTCACTGTCTATCACTAATTTCTTTTCAATGTTTTTCACACTAATATCCATTCCCTTCCTCAAGTTTTGCTCTTACTGGACCTCTCGTTCCTCTTACTTCTATCTAGTGGAGGCTGTTTTGTCTCAGCACAGCAGCTGCAAAGACTTTGTTAGCTTCTCGTTGGAAATCTGATGTTTCCATCTCCTTTGCATTTTGGCGAGTCTCATTTTTCAGTCTTACTCTCCTAGAACTCTCAGTGGCGGTGATCAATGGGTTGGCCACTTTATACAAGGGTGGGCAGAAGTAGGTTTACAGTTGTGAGTATACAAAACACTGTTGATTCTTGTAGAATTATTTATTTATTAATTATTGTATTGTATACTTGTATTGCTTGTCTTCGTATTTGTCTTCTTTTTATTATTATTATTGTTACTAGGGGGCTTCAATCACCAACTCCCCCTCCCCCCCAGTCTGTGCTACACTCCAGCCACTTTGCGTCTTTGCTGCTCATGTATATGGATGTCACTTTCACCAAACAATTTTCATGGATATGCCTTTTCATTGGGAAGAAACACTACTTTTACCTGATGTCAACACAAATTAGACGATCAACAAGTCTGTGACTTAACGTTTAAATCTGAACAAAACATTCAATCTCTTTTCGCTGTTCCGTTATTTCAACAAGTAATAATTTCCATGGTTCGCTTCCCGGGTCCTCCTTGCGTGGAGTTTGCATGTTCTCCCCGTGTCTGCGTGGGTTTCCTCCTGGTGCTCTGGTTTCCTCCCACAGTCCAAAGACATGCAGGTTAGGTGCATTGGCGATTAGGTGCATTGTGTGTGCTTGGTGTGTGTGTGTGTGTGTGTGTGTGTGTGTGTGTGTGTGTGTGTGTGTGTGTGTGCCCTGTGGTGGGCTGGCGCCCTTCTCTAGGGTTTGTTTCCTGCCTTGCGCCCTGTGTTGGCTGGGATTGGCTCCAGCAGACCCCCATGACCCTGTGGTTGGGATATAGCGGGTTGGATAATGGATGGATGGATAATTTCCATTTGTTTGCGCTAATGTGATCTTTACTATCATTTTTTTGAGACTTTTGAATTTTTGTACTTTCATTATCTCTAACCTGTTCTGCATGTGTATTGTGCCAACGTTTTTGAACCTCTTTACTATGTTCTACTTTGTCATCTACTCTTTGTCTTTTATTTCCAGCCCCGGGCGTGGTTAAATCTCTTGGCACAAAGTCTTGTCTCGTGGGACATGAAAATATCTCTCTGAAAAAGTCATGTCTTGTCCCAGGATTTTTTTTTATTATAATAGACAGATAGATAGGAAATGCACTATATAATAGATAGATAGATAGATAGATAGATAGATAGATAGATAGATAGATAGATAGATAGATATGACCAGCACTTATTAGTCGATAGATAGATAGATAGATAGATAGATAGATAGATAGATAGATAGATATTTTTTTTTTAATTTTAAACAGACCTTTATTAACAATTATAACATAATTGCATTTAAATTAACAGTCAAAATTAAACAACATTTAATAACACACTTTTCCTACTCATACTTTAAGACTAGACATTCATCTTCCAAGGAGCATAAAACATCATTTACAGCCCAAATTTCTCTAAATATATCTAATTGATTAATAAGTTTAAAATATTCAAATTCGATTCTCAATCTCCTTTGAAGGAGGACCTTAAACATTAACAGAGCATCAGTAGTTTTCTGATCTTTATCTCTATTTCTTCTCGTTTTTAACGTTGCCATCTTGGCCTGGCCTAACAAAAAATTGCCAAGTAAACATTGTCTTTTACAAAGTTTTGACACAGACATTCCAAAAATATAAATGAGGTTATTAAATATAATTCCCAAATCCTTGAACAATAAATCAAGAAAATGCAGCAGTGGTTGTAATCTGGTACAATACAGAAATAAATGATAAATTGTTTCTTTCTGAAGGCAGAATGGACACTGATCTGTTGTGCTGGCACCAATGGTTTTTAAAAATGAATTGGTGGCTACTGCTCCATGTAGGATCCTCCACTGCAGGTCCCCAACTCTTTTCTCAATTGGCGGTTTATATAAAGTCCTCCATGCTGGAGACTGTGTCATGCAGACACAGAGTGTTCCTCCACAGGGTATCAGTCATGTCTTTCAAATACATAAAATGGGACACTTTAAGACACCAGTCATACAATTCTTTTTTTGACAAATTTTGGAACGAAATTCCATTTATGTGATTAATTGTTAAAATGGAGTTATTAGAACTGATAAAATCTTTTACATTTGGTTTAATTGTAATGATACATTCAGGAGGTTCTGCCTCTTTTATAAGATCTCCAGAGATATAATCCTCACACAGAGGACCTGCACCCAATTGCACTAAAGAGACTTTAAGTTTGTTGATTATCGACCCCCCAAGACGGACAGACCTAATCCCGAGCTCATGTGCCACAGCTGCCCCAGACTTCCACTGGTTGCTGACCGGATCAATAAAGTTGGCTACTTTGGTAAAGCCTTTGTTCATTAGCAGTGAGTTTAAACTAACCGAGTCAAACTCCAAGACTGGATTCCATATTACCGGTTCTTCGAGTAACCAGAAGACTGACTCCACATTAATACCCACTCTGTTTGTTTTGGTGTGCCAAATCAATAACATGTTGCGGTAAAAGGTGGGCAGCACAGATAGCGCCAATCGCTTGATATCAATGAAAAGGAGTTGCCAATCAAAATTGAGATTTCCGACCCTGTGAAAAAAAGCGAATGCTAAACTCCTCCACAGTAAAGGCTGAGGGGCATACAAGAGACGTTGTAAATCTGTCAGCCTAAAAGCTTCAATTCTACTCAGAATGTCCACCAAGCCCTGACCACCTTCATCCACAGGCAGATGTATCACACTGCGTTTCACCCAATGAAGTTTGTCCCAAAAAAAATCTAGTAATATCCCCTGAATTTCTTTTAAAAGCCAAAACGGAGGATCTGCACACCTAAATTTATGCCAAAGCATTGAAGCAATTAAATTATTAATAATTAGCACCCTACCCCGAAAAGAGAGCTTGGCGACCACCCATTTCCATTTGTTCAGTCTCCCCTGAATTTGATCAATTAAGCCCTCCCAGTTATCAGCTGTGGCTCCAGACTTCCCAATGTAAATTCCCAGATGTTTAAATACCTTAGAGTTCCATGTTAGACCACTTGGGAGGTTTGGGGGAGGACAGTCCCAGTTGCCCATCAGAAAGGCATTACATTTGGACCAGTTGACCCTGGCAGATGACACCATTTGAAACACCTGTAAACAGTCCTGCAGCAGGACAACATCATCAGGTTCAGTGACGACAACTGTGACATCGTCAGCATATGCCACCACCTTAAAGGATGCAGTGGGACACACAGGCAATGACAGGCCGTGAAGTAATTGGCGAAGTCTGTGGAGCAGGGGCTCTATGGACAGCGAGTATAGCATACCGGAGAGTGCACACCCCTGACGAATGCCCCTGTAACAGAAAATGGGGCTCCCAACCTCCATTAATTCTTAAAACACTAAACACATTCGTGTACATTAATTTAATATATCCTAGAAAGGTCTCACCAAAACCAAACCTCTCTAGAACTGTAAATAAATACTGGTGGTCTACCCGGTCAAAGGCCTTCTCTTGATCCAGTGAGATGAGACCCGCCTTAAAACCAAAAATCTCAGAGGCAGATACCAAATCCCGCACAAAGAAAATGTTATCAAAAATACATCGTTCAGGGACACAGTATGACTGATCGAAGGCCACCAAGCAGTTCATGACAGTCCTCAGACGAAGAGCCAGCGCTTTAGAAAAGATTTTATAGTCTGAGCAGAGCAGGCTGACCGGTCGCCAGTTTTTTATGTTGCAGAGATCCCCTTTTTTAGGTAAAAGAGTCAAAACTGCTCTCCGACAACTCACAGGAAGTTCTTTATCCCTGATGCTCTCCACAAACACAGTCAGGAAGTCCTTACCCATGATATCCCAAAAGGACTTGTAGAATTCGACGGGAAGTCCATCGATCCCAGGGGCTTTGTTCTGATTTAAACTCCCAAGAGCTCTAGTGAGCTCCTCCAGTGATAGTGGCAGGTCGAGCTCTTCCTTGGTGGATGGAGTCAGCTGTGGTAGGTCATTAAAGAAAATTTCTGTATTTGAAGATAAGTCCACTGTTTCTGCAGAGAATAAGTCTTTGTAAAATTTTAAGGCAAATTCCCGGATCTCCTCGGTCTCCGTCATTTCAGTCCCATCTGCAGTTTTCAGACAGTGAATGATTTTTGCCTGAGCAACCTTTTTCTCCAATGAAAAGAAAAACTGCGTAGGGGCGTCTATTTGGGAAATATTCTGGAATCTCTCCCTGACAATGGCGCCCTTCACCTGTTCATCCAGTAGGGACCTCAGAGAATCTTTTTTGTCTTTTAGAGACTCAAGCAAATTGGCATTAAAACCGGTTTCCAGTTTGGTTTGAATTATCCCAATGTCCTCTTCCAGTTCTTTAATGGCCATGGTGACCTTTCTAGAAGAATGTTCAGAATAAAACTGGCAAAAGAGTTTAATTTGGACCTTGGAGACGTCCCACCATTGCTTCAGAGATGAGAATTCATTTTTGCTGAGTCTCCATTTGTCCCAAAAGAGACGAAAGTGTTGAAGAAATAGAGAATCTTTAAGAAGTTTAATATTAAAGTGCCAGAAAGATTTAAAATTACGCTCAGACCCCAAAGAGAAACGAGTGAGAGATAGATAGATAGATAGATAGATAGATAGATAGATAGATAGATAGATAGATAGATGTGAAAGGTGCTAAATAGTAGATAGAGAGATAGATAGATAGATAGATAGATATGACCAGCACTTATTAGTCGATAGATAGATAGATAGATAGATAGATAGATAGATAGATAGATAGATAGATAGATAGATAGATAGATAGTACTGTAAGTCACTATATAGATAGATAGATAGATAGATAGATAGATAGATAGATAGATAGATAGATAGATAGATAGTATATTATAAAATGGTGTGTGATCTTGTTGAAATTCGGATGGCCGGTCATTGCCATCGCTCTCCTATTCCTGCTCCTTAACCTTCTGGCTCTGAGGGGCCTGATGGTTGGACTGCTTATCCCTTTTAAGTTCTGCTAGACTTTACCTTTTTAACAATGCAGATTTTGTGGTGGGTGGGTAATGTTATATTTTCACTGTTATTACTGTATTTACAATGTTCTTTTGACAGTTCGTTTTTTTTAGAAACCCTTTGGTGTCAAAATTTTGATTTCCTATTATGTTGTTTAAACTTGAATAAATATTTGATCTCAAAAAAAATATATATATAAACATGAAATTATAAAGGCTTATGAACACCAAGGGAAGCAAAATTTTTGGGAAACATAGCAGAACTGAGGAAGAGGGATAGGAAGAAAACTGCAAATGTTAGGTTTGACCTGAAGTCAAGTTATTACCCTAGTACAAATTATTAAACATTTAACCAGTTAAGTTTGAGAATTCTTGTTTTATTGTATGTCCAAGGTAACATATTATTGATTCCTGGATTATTGCTCCTGTTGCTGGATGCCATTAATGGTGGCAAGAGAGTGTGAAAGGAGCTAGCATGGCAGGATGCTAATAGAGCCTGATGTTAACTTTAATAATGCATATAATTCAGATCATTTTTATAAACCACTTCTCATTATAGCACTCTAAAGATTTAAAAATGCTGTTTATTTAAAAATAAGAAATAAACCACTATGTAACATGTACATACAATAATAACAGGAGCCATAAGAGATTTTATGGTGTTTTATTTTAGTCTCTCTAAAACTTGAGGCTCTCAGTTGTTGTAATGAAAATAAGTCAGGCCTGGTAGCAACAGGGAACAGAAAACTAAAAATGCATATCATACAGATTTAAATAAACCCCCAGATACATACAATTGGGGGTAAATTCAAATTCTTGTCAGTTTAGTTAGGGGGCTCTGTCTGTTTTTGGTGGCATCATGCAGTGACTTGAAGTAAGGACTGTCCCCACTAATGCCACTGCATTAATTAATTCTGAGGTCAAGTCAAGGAGGTCCATCTTGGCTAATTCATTAGCAAGGTAATGTCAAGTGCCTCTGCTGAAGTGGGATGACTTAGTAGGGCTCGGTCAGGATGATTACTACAAGTGCATACAGCACCTCTAGATAGTATTCAGATCCACTTCACTTCTTTCACATGTTGTTATGTTGCAGCCCTATAATGAAATTCATTTTTCCCCACATCAAGCAACATTCAATATCCCTGAAGTCTAGGATTTTTTGCACACACATCACATTAATGCACGTTTTCAGATTCTTAGCTATGGCACTTGACATTTGGCTCAGGTTCATCCCATTCTGTTGATCATCACTGAGATATTTCTACACCATGTTTGGTGTCCACACATGATCGGTTCAATAGGTTGCACATAATTGGGAAAGACACCCACCTGTCTTTAGAAGGCCCCACAGTTGAGCAAAAAACAAGCCATTAGGTTGGAGGAAAGTACCTGCAGAGCTTACAGATAGGATTGTGTTAAAGTTCACAAGTGGGGAAGGCTAAAACAAAAAAAAAAATTCCTGCAGCACTGAAGGCTCCCAAAAGCACAGGGGCCTCCATAATTCATAAATGGAAAACGTTTGGAACTACTACAGTTTTCTCTAGAGCTGGCTACTCAGCCGAACTGAGTCATGGTAAGAGAGTTGACCAAGACACCAATGGTCACTCTGCACTTCTACTTTGAAAACCCCCACTGTAACACATCTGGGGCCTCATGTATGCACAGAAATGTTGCATAAGAACGTTTCCACGTTCAAAACGTGATGTATAAAACCTAAACTTGGCGTAAAGTCAAGCACATTTCCACATACCCTGTCATACACAAGTTCTCCACTTGGTTTTGCAGACTGGTGGCACCCAGCGTCAAAGCAGGGCGACTGTTCCTGTGTGCTTACCCTTTCTTTCTTAGACCCACATTCCTGACGCGAATTTATAAATACACTGAAACTAACCGCATATTGCTTATTAGTTTAATGCATCTGATTGTAATTAACCTGTAACAATATAACGGCCCAGGGAATAGCCATAATATTCCAAATACCATAACTGCTTTAGCGTTGTTACTCTCACTTTACTTTCTTTTTCTTCTTTCAGATGCTCCCTTTAAGGGTTGCCACAGCGGATCATCTTTTTCCATATTACTCTCACTGCACCACTCGGAGTATTTATATCACTGTATCTGAGTGGGGAATCACAGCAGCAGCTGATCTGAAAGAGAATTATCGGTATACAGCATCAAGCCCACGCTGCCTCAGCCACGGCAAAACACTTCAGAGACTTTCCTGTACGGATGTCGCGGTTCGAAAACAGTTTCAACCCAAGAACTTTAAACACACTCAATCAATTGCTCCTTGTAGAACTGTTTGTACTTATAAGTACAATCACCTCACTGTAAAATTGCACTACAGTTATAATATTGCACAACCTGCGCCACTTTATAAAGCGTGTATTTACATATGATGACGATATCATTTTTAAGATGAAATGCAGCAAAATATGTTGATTATCCATCTATCCATTTTCCAACTCTCTGAATACGAACACAGGGTCACGGAGGTCTCCTGGAGCCAATCCCAGCCAACACAGGGGACAAGGCAGGAACCAATCCTGGACAGGGTGCCAACCCACCACAGTATGTTGATTATATTATATAGATAAAACTTTAACTTCATTTAAATAATATGTATTGTTAATAATTAAACATGTGAGGACACGGTGCCGCAGCGCTAGCAAGTTCATGTATTGTTCCTATCTCGTGCTGTATTCTTACTGGGCTGGCGCGACCCTGGATGGATAGATGGATAGAATAATTAAACACGTACTATGAAGATATTTCAATGTTCCTTAAAAGTTTTAAAGAATCGTTGTTGTAAGCTTACAGATGGCTCAACGTCTATTACAGAGCTGATTGTGTGGTGATTGGGTATTTGGGGAAAGAAAAGTAAGGACAGGAATTGAAGGTTAGTATGTTTGAAAGAGACAGTACTGCTACAATAATTTCATTGAAGGTCACGCACAATCACTGCGTCACCGTGTTCCCAAGTTTAATAACATGCTTTAACTCCTATCATCATGAAAAATATATCATGTATACAGTTCAGTATTTTAATTATTCAGAGAGCTGTAATATTACGAATGTAATGGATTCTGTTTCCTGTCAGAGGAAGAGAAAGCCAGTTTAAGATTCACACACATAAAGCACATAGAAGATCAAATACAAAACAAAGCATTTAACGTGCTACTTTAGTTAAGACGGGATTTGAGAAACTAGTAAATGAAACGATTTTAAGATGAAGTTTATGATGTTTTGCTTTAATGACAAAATAAACTACGTGATTAAAGTGGAAATTTCAAGATTAAAGTTCACATTTCGTGCTTTTTCCCCACTATGTGCCTATTTCTTTTTCTCTGTACCCTAATAAGCTTTCATATGACACTCAGACGGTGGGCTATGACTCGCCTTTTCACGGCGACTTTGATATCTGACAACTTCTTTTTTATTTCAGGCACTGTGCGACTTTGTGAACTTGAGCTTTCGAGTTTCTCCGACAACTTCCTTTTGTTCTCTATACCACTGTTTAAACCAACAAATAGTACGATTTTCTTTGTCTCCACTTGGTACTCACTGAAATTCTTATATTTTCGCCCATGCTTTTCCCTTTGTCTTTTCACAGAAGGCTGAGCTTAAGGGCTATTTATATTGATTTGCATATTCAAAGAGGCGTAATTCTGGGAGGAGTTGGGGGCAGGAGAATTACTTTTCACGCTGATTAGGATTTATGTAGCGGAAGAACATGGAAGTTTGCGTACGCACAGATTCCTGCATCTGGATTATTCTGTGCGTAAGTACATTTCCGCTTTTGTGCTTTCGTCATGTTATAGTGCGAGTTCTACGCATGGTGTTATGCGCGAGGCCCCTGGACTTTATGGCAGAGTGGCCAGATGACACATGAAAGCCCACTTGGACTCTTAGGCTGTGAGGAACAAGATTCTTGACTCTGCTGAACTTGTGATGGAACTGTTTGGTCTCAGTTCTAACCTTCAAGACTGGAGGAAACTAGGCACCACTTATCACCTCTGCAATACCATACTGATAGTGAAGCATGGTGGTGGCAGCATCATGCTGTGGGATTGTTTTACAGCGGTAGAAGAGACTAACTGGGAGACTAGACAGGGCTGTGGGAAAGCTGAATGGAGTAAAGTACTGAGATGTCCTTTAAGAAAAACTGCACCAGAGCGCTCTCGAGCTCCTGCTGAGATGAAGGCACACCTTCCAGTAGTACACAAAGACCCTAAGCACAAAGCAGGGACAAAACAGGATGGATAGATAGATAGATAGACAGATAGATAGATAGATAGATAGATAGATAGATAGATAGATAGATAGATAGATAGATAGATAGATAGCACTGTAAGGGACTATATAGATAGACAGATATATTGTTTGTTCATTCTTTCTTTCTTTCTTTCTTTCTTTCTTTCTTTCTTTCTTTCTTTCTTTCTTTCTTTCTTTCCCTAAATGGAAATTTGACTTTTTACAGCTTTTTAAATAAATACAGAACTTCTATAAAAAGGCTCATGGTCAATTCTGTGAATGTTTTTGGGAGGTCCAGCTAGAGCTCACAGTTAAACCCAGCTGAACATCTCTGGACAGACCTAAAAATGGCATTTCATTGATGGTTTCCCACCAGCCTGACAGAGCTTGAGGGGATCTGCAGAGGATAATATCAGAAAATCCCCAAATCCAGGTGTGCAAAGCTTATCACATTACAGCCAATAAGACTCAAGACTGGAATTGCTGCCAGAGGGGCTTTAATGAAGCATTAAGATATGGGTCTATTGCCTTGTGATATTTCAGTTTTTTATTTGTAATAAGTTTGCAGTAATTTCTAAAATTCTATTTTTACTTTGTATTTTGGAATATTGAATTTTACTTGATTAGGGAAAAATTTAATTTAAAAGATTTTAGCCCAAGACTGTGAAAATGTGAAGGGGTCTGAATCCTTTCTGAAGGCACTAAAGACAGTAAGTGGATATTCCTTAGAGGTCTCAAAGGCATCAGTAAAATTCATCCATCAGAATGTGTTCAATTAGACAATGGACACAGTTGGAAATCATATTTAAGACTGAAGCTGGGAAGCACTTCTTCACACAAAGGGTCATGGTAGTCTGGAGCAAACTGCTGAGCCATGGAGTAGGAGCAATAGTCTTGAGAACTTTTTAGGACCTTGATGAGATTTTGGGGCAAAATAGCTAAAGCCTTCCAAACAAGCTTGATGGACAGAATGGTCTCCTCATCTGTCAAAGCCTGTATGTTCTGATGAATGTAGAGTACTAATAGAATGATTTGTACGGCTTGGCAATGGACCTATAAAGTGGTCTGTTCTGCTTCGTTCTAATGAATGGCCATGCGTTTCTTTATCCTACATATTACGAAACTGCTTCAATAGTCCTAAGCTGGAGAAAGCAGGTCATAGACTGCTTACATGGCAACATAATCATTAAACTTAATTCAGTGTCAAAGATCACAAGTGAGTCATGGCTGAATTTGTATTGACTGTAAAATCTACCAACTAAAGGAACATCTGCTTTTCCGAGTTTAAGGACAAGTAATTCTCACTTATTTAATGTTTCTCCCGATTAAAACAGTTAATTAACCACATGTTAAAATTTATTTTTAATAGTGATTCAGCCTTCTGTATTTTTTGCTTATCGATATTAAGGAACATTTTAATGTATAACTATATAATTAATGTAGTTTACATGCAGTACCTGTCTATATACTATATAAGAAAACACTAAGGTCCATATTTCCAGTGAGAGCAAATCTAATTGGGCAGTTTGGCTTTGGGTGTGATTGGTCAGTTTGGCTTTGGGTGTGATTGGTCAGTTTGGCTTTGGGTGTGATGAAAGAGGAAGTATGATTGTGAGACGCACGAGGAGGAGTAAAGGCATATTGAGGTATGCTGAGAGAGTCGCCTTCAAAGACTGCAAATAGAGAGGAAGTGACAAAGGTGCCACAAAAATAATGGCAGAGTCTGAGAAATGGGTTTTATAGGAACACGCTCAAGAAAGGGAGCACTGGTGAAGAGACAATCACTCTCACTGATACAGAGGAAAGGCGCTGAAGGAACTCTAGAATTTATATGACAACATTTCAAAATCGGATGCCTCCATCCTCCTCTCTGCAATATAAAGGCAGTCCCCGGGTTACGTACAAGATAGGGACTGTAGGTTTGTACTTAAGTTGAATTTTTATGTAAGTCGGAACAGGTACATTATTTTAATAAATGCTATTGTTGACCGACTGTAACCACATGCTCTGCCAATGAATGATGGAGTTTCACCTCTCTCTGACCTTTTTATTATTTCTACTTTATTTTCCATGGTGATGGTTTTTCTCTTCTTTACTGTGTCACCAGCACTTGCTTCAGACTTGTGTTTCAGAGGCATTCTTGAAGGGTGAAGACAAAAGGTTAAGATGAGCTCTTCTGCACAGCACTGTACACGCTATCACAGCAGGCAGATACCCATCGTCAACACGCCTGGTGTACTGACAAGAGACAACTTACTGCTATGTGCAAAACAGTACAAGCAAGCTTGCTATTGAGAATAAATGGGAGTAGCGAGGGGCGGTTCACCACCCGCCCACCACACAGTCACCTCCACTACAGTATGCGGCCTGCAGTGTGCGTCCACCCATCGAGAACAAACATGGTGTGGCCAAAGGCGTTTAATGAATTGCCCACCACCGCCCCCATTCAACAGGCAGCCACCCAATGCACACTACAATGCTACCCCCCGCCCCCCCGTTCACCCTCAATGGCCTCCTTTCAGCCACAACTGGGTCACCGCTGGCAGCATTACCAGCCGCCCACAGAAAACAATTCGGGGGGAGCCGTGTGTAGTGGGCGGACAGTGAAACGCCCTCCACCGCTCCATCCAGCCAGCGCCCAGTCAGGAGCAGTACCTGCGGCGGCGTCGTGGGCGGACAGTGAACCGCCCCATTAAGCCTGCGTCCTGCACACAAGCGATAGCTGTGGCCCCGGTGACTATTGACCACAGGTCACCGCTCGCTTGCTGCCGGGAGCCGCCCGAGGGCCGCACCCCTCCAGCCGCTACTTGCAGCGTCCTCCGGCCCAAGATGACGGAGCGGCAGTTAATGAGGTGCATGTGTCACAGCTGTGGCCTCGTCCATAAGACATAGGTCGGAATGTCCCTAACCTGGGGACTACCTGAAATCAGAACAAGCCCATCAAATGTATAAGAATTTCTTGTGTATCCCATATACTGTATTATCCACCCATTCATTTTGTGAAACGGATGAACACCGGTCACAAAATGAGAACCAACCCCAGATATGGTTCCGATGCAGACATTATATACATAACAGAACAGATAACTGGCCTACTTCAAATCTTAAATATCACAGATTAGTGTTCACTAGTAAAAGAACCTTTTGTAAATGGGTACCACTCAACAAATGGCACAGGGTTGCATAAGGCAGTGATGGACCCAGCATTGGCCAAAAAGAAAAATGAAATGTCAGACTTTGTGCCACTGTGATGGAAAAGAGCTCTACTAGAGAGTGGAAAGCCTTGAAAATGTACTGGTAACACCAGAAGTGGAGTACCTGGGATCACAAAAGAGAGATACTGGTACCAAGTAAACCCGGCAGTAGGTCAAAAGATGGCATATAGGTCACCAGTTATGACAATTTGGTCTGTGTAGCCCTTTTAAGTGGAGATGATTAGGATGTCTGGCAAGAGGCTGCCCGCTCCCTTTCAGCACAGCACGCCGTTACAGAGGATAACATTTTACCCACACAGGCAGACAGGAATAAGAACATCTGACTTAGTTGTGCAGGCATAACCGGGAGTGCTTGGAGAAGTTCTCCCCTGTTGTCCTTGTTTGTAAAATAGCTTGATTGGACTCCAGAGGTGACAGCTGAAAGGGATTTAAAGCCGCCTTTGGTTAGAACCTTAGGTCAACAAAAAAGGCATTCAAAAGCAAAAAAAATAATAAAATAAAATAAAATAAAAGAGCTGTAAGAAGGCACAGGAATTTGAGAAAGAGTTGGGGGTACCATAGTGATCATTATATATTGCATGGTCAAGCAATGATCAAAGAATCATCAGACTGCTCCAAGATGGATTTAGAGCAGGTTAAGACATCTTTAAGCTAAAAGGGTCGGGTTCAGATGGGTGGGGACCGGAAGTGACATCACAGATGAAGGAACTGTCAATCTTCCTTTTTGCAGTGGAAAAGAGTGGGAGAAAAAGAGCATTAAGCAACAGCGCCACCCTCTGGCTCGGAGTGTAACAGTTATAAAATTGGCCATGAGGTTGTCTTCCGGACACACATGTGTAACACAGCTTTACATGTTTAAAGTTTACATAACCTTATTTCAAAATGTGATGCCTCTATCCATCTATCTACCATACGAGGTGAGACACAAATATAACCAGACTGGGCTTGGGGCTTTCTTTGAAAACCATTTAGAGGTTGGCTGGACATGAATCATAGAACTATATCCCCTCCTATACGCCCTCTCAAACTGCCAACCGGCTAGGTATATCCTGTGAAGAGCCCAGTCAGTATTTGCACAACAATCGCTATACGAGTTGCCGTTATAATGTCGGGTGAAAAAATCGAACAGCTAATTGACATCAAATTTCTCACGAAATTGAACAAAGCAGAAACACATTCAACGCCCAGGTCAAGGGAGGGGGATGCTTCACCAAGACCACACACCCGCGCACAATGCTTTTTCCATAAAGCAGTTTTTGACTGACAAAAACATTCCTGTCCTCGCTCATCCTCCCGATTTTGCTCCCTGTGATTTTTACTTCATCCATCCATTATCCAACCCGCTATATAACTACAGGGTCACGGGGGTGTGCTGGAGCCAATCCCAGATAGCACAGGGCGCAAGGCAGGAAACAAACCCCAGGCAGGGTGCCAGCCCACCTCAGGGTGCACACACACACACACACACACCCACACACCAAGCACAATTTAGGATTGCCGATGCACCTAACCTGCATGTCTTTGGACTGTGGGATGAAACCGGAGTACCCGGAGGAAACCCACGCAGACACGGGGAGAACATGCAAACTCCACGCAGGGAAAACCTGGGAAGCGAACCCGGGTCTCCTAACAGCAAGACAGCAGTGCTACCCACTGCACCACTGTGCCACCCTAATTTTTACTTGTTCCCGAAAATCAAAAGTGACCTGAAGGGAACACATTTTTCTTCAATGGATGAAGTGAAGACAGAAACAGCAAGCCTGTTGAAGAGCCTCAAGCAAGAAGTCTTCCAGCACTGTTTTAATCAATGGAAGGTACGTATGGAGCGGTCTAGAGATCTGCAGGGGCAGTATATAGAAGGTGACAATGTTTAGAATGCTGTAATTTATCAGTTAATATTTTTTTCTCCCAATCCGGTTATTTTTGTGTCTCACCTCATATAATACAAATCAAATGTCTAAACATTTCTTGTGTATGTTGTAGGCTGTTTTATCCATCCATCTGTTTTCTAACAGGTGTGACAGATAGGGGGCAGTATAGGTCCCTTGAACCCCTGTCCACGACTCCAGACACCAGATAAAAGTCCAAATGATGACTTTATTAATTCGCCACAGTGCACAAAGCACCCTCTCCTCCACTATACTCATAAATAATCTCAATACAATAATACTAAACAATCCTCCATTCCCAGACGCGTTGCCACTCTTCCACCCAGCTCAGCTCGCCGTCTGGGAGCTCCCACAGTCCTTTTATCCTCCCTGACCCAGAGGTGTTCCCAATCCCCAGTCCACGTGACTCTTTATCATTTCTGGGTCAGGTACAAGTCCTTCTTCTCGTCGCTCTTCCTATGACGCACTTCCGGGTTATAGGGCACGAATGATTCTTTTGTCCTCCCTGCAGCTTCCTCTTGCGGCCCCTGTGGTATCCAGCAGGGTCGTGTATAAAAACTACATAGTCCATGACTCCCTGCTGGTCTTCGGGGCACCTCCATACAGCAGGGAGGGCTCCATCTGGCGGCCTGGGGGTATTGGCCGGGATGACAAGCCGGCCAAAGACCACACAGGCTTATGCATTTCAAGGTCACAAAGTGCTGGTGCCAATCTGGCAACAGTGGTTGCATATTGAGGACCAACCTCAGACATGGTTCCACATGCATAACATAAGTTATACCGAATGTGCTATGAACCTGAAATCCTACTGTGGCATCTTCAGCTAATGACTGCATTTCACACTGTTGTCCCCATCCCTCTAAATCAGTGAATTCTTCCAATTATGAAACAGTTTGAGGCCCTGTGCCTCTAACATGAAAGAAAATAGCAGAGATGGGATGTTGTAATTAATGGGGTCAGCACGACTGGTTATGTGGTTTGCTTCGCTTGGTGACACCTGTGTCACAGCAGACCTCCCAAGGGAGCAGGGCAGTAATACAATACATTTCAATTAGAGGCACTTGTCTGATGTGACAAAGCCCAGTGGAGCCTCCTTACCTGACCCGCTGTCTAGCTGGACTTGGTGGAACGGGAGCTGAGAAATTCTAAAGTATCTGTGTTATCTGTGAGGCCACCGCAAGTGACCTGACCTTGCATGATTAGGGGAGGAAGTCATGTGTGAACTGCTGATTTGTGGGTGGGTCAAGAAAAAGCAAAAACATAGCCCGATATTTTGGTAACCTAACAGGCTTTTAGTTATTAGCATATTAGTCGCTGCAAATGCTAGGCACTTTATAGAGCAGAGTAAACGACACTAATGTCCTTTGAAGATGATGTAAAACAGCTGGTGCTGTAACTAAGTAAAGAATCCGTTATGGATACTGGTCTGCATTCACGAGGCTGAAAGTCGCTTCAGTTAATTGTTGTTTTATTGAGTTCTAACAGCTTCATGAGGATTATGAAGTCAATATGCCTAGAGTGGCAGGAAGTGCCTTAATTAGGTTTTCACAATCTGCCAAACAGTGTCTCCCAAGTGTTTTGAACTCCGATGAGCCCATCACAGGACAATTATTCATTCTGTAAGCTACACCAAGCAGACGCTCCGGTCTTCGAAACCTACTCCAGTCTTTGCATTTCTCCATCTGCCTTTCACATTTATAACCAAGGGCTTCATCCTGAGTCACAGAATGTAGTGGGACTGTTAGCACTCCTGATGGTGGTGTGTGCTAATCTGTGTCTCTGTTTAGACCCTGTAGCCTCTAGTGGAAACACAAATCAGCTATGAACCCAAGGTTACATTTTATAAAATATGATTCTGGGGGTGGTAAAAGAGTTGGGGTCCCAAGGTGATGCCCTGTTTAATGTGTGACTTACAAGGGAAAATATCATCACATGAACAAAGGGTCCAGGTATGTCTGGAGTCGTAGGTGTTGTAGCTCTTGGGAAAATGACTGGACGATCCATCCTCTTAGGAAGCTGATCCGTGAATGAATTCCAACCTTTAGTCCAGGGTTTCTTTAAGTGATGGTGAGCTTCCCATGATGGAGTGGAAGTGATATCACGACTCCTCCTCTTCCATTCTAAAGACAGAAATTTATCAAAGAGGTTGCTGACTGTTTCTCCCCCTCCTTGTCCCATTATCTTACCCATTTAGCTTGGCACTAATGCTGTTGGCACTTTTACAGCCAGAGTAATCCTCGGGTCTTACACAAGACGTGTCTATAGCATTACCTGATTGACACTCAAAACTAACGTTTTTAGCATTGGTTTTACTTCACGAGTGATGTTCGTGTCTAACGTTAAGGAGTGTCACACAAGTGCGAATAGGAGACAGCTAAAGGGCCTGAGTAATAGTAATTCCATGCCAGACCAGGGGGCGGAAATGTGCACAAACTGTCTTTCTCAATCCCTTTCAGACCATTCTCGGGAAATCCCGCCCGGTTCAGGCGCCTCTGATGAGTCACTTCCAGATCCGGCGCTAGCGATGATGTCACTTTCAGACCCGATGGTGTCACTTTTCTGGACCTGATGACGTCATTTCCGGCTCTGGCGCTAGTGATGAGGTCACTTCCGGACCTGAGACATCACTTCGGGTGCTACAGATGATGTCACTTAGGGTCCCGATCATGTCACTTCTGGTAGCGGCCCCCCAGTGACCTCACTTCCTCCATTGGCCTTTAAAACCGCCACATCATCAGTTTTGTTTAGGACTCAGTCTTGTGATCATCTCACAATTATTCCTATTTGTAGCCAAGGAATATTATTGTAGCGGCCCCAAACCTTTACAATGTTTTTGTGTCGTTCTTGTGACAGGAGGTTGAGGATTTTTTCACCTATATCCACTGTCGGCAAACATACTGTCCTATACATTGTTGGTCATTTCAGTGTGGACAGAGATACTTTCTTAAACTACGTGAAAATACTGTTGTGCACAAAGATTATTTCCCTTTAAAATTTAAAAAGCCATTTTCAAATGAAAACGTAGTTGTGTGGACGTAACCTTTGTTGTGCAGGTATAATATGGACGGCTTGGAAAAGTTCTCCCCTCTCGTCCTTGTCTACAGACCAGCTTGCCTTGACTTCAGAAATGATTGTTGGATCAGAAGTGACAAAGGAAAGGAATTTAAAGGAGCTTTTGGCTAAAACTATGTTGAGTCTGGAGTCAGGAGTGGAACTGGAGTGAATTTTTACTGATAGGAGGAAGAGCCCAGGTTCATTGGAGAGAGGAGGTTAAAAGGAAGAAATGCCCCATGGATTGGAGGAAGTTGGGTGACTGACACTGAGCAGCCTTTTAAGGAAAAGCTGATGAGGCAAGGGAACTTTTGTATTTTCGGATTCTTCTTATACGAATTCTCCTCTCCCTTTTGTCTTGAAAGGCTTTATCCGTTTTTTTTTTATTTTTGCTTGCTCATGTTAGAATCCCAGTGTGGGTTCCAGCCAAGGTGATAAATTATTCATTGTTTCCACAATTTGTTTCCTTATAATTCTAATAATTGTATTTATGGTGTGATGAAATGGTACAAAAACTTCACAAAGAAATGTTGGGACACCAACCGGGTCATAACATTAAATACTTTTAACAAAACTTACCACAATAAACAAAAAAACACTTGCAAAATTTAAACACAGATTTGAACCTTCTCTTTAACTGAAAACCTCTGCTCGGTTGAGCGGGTCTTGTCTCTATGCGCAGACCTTTGTTCTTCTTTCCAGCTCGACTCAAAGTGAGACGTCTCCTTCCGGTGTGTGCCTGGCTTTCTAGGACCTGGCTCGGAAGGGGCGGAGTTAGTTCCCAAGTGCTGTCTTGGAGCTGTGAAGGTAGAAACAGGTGACAACTTTTGCGCCAGCGCTCCCTTTCGTTTCGGAGTGTATTACATAACTCAGATGAGCCTGGAAGTCGACACTCTGATATGCGTGCGTGCGTGCAGTGCCAGGTCTAGGTTATTTTGCACCCTAGGCCAAGCTTATTAGTGTACCAACTGACCCGTCAGGCTGGGTTTTTCCTCCCCTTATGATCTGCGCACTAGGTGAGTGCCTAATTCGCCTTAATGGTGGTACCTGCCCTGCATGCGTAACAATGGTTTTCATTTTTTTTGTTTAAGTCACAGTGCTGTTGATTTCATTCTGTGCTTAATATTCCGTTCAGTTTGCAGGGTGTCAATTGTTGGCATGTAAAACACTGCCTTATTTAAGGTAATACTCTGCATAAAATTGATTATTTTTAATGTTACTTACACCATGTAGTTTGTAGTGATGGCCTAGAAAAAATGTATCTCATGTTTTCATGCAGAATGGAAATAACACGTTTTTTGATGAATAAACCACTTCTGGAGTTCATTCTTATGAACAAAAATGAACTGCTGTCAGACACAAACAAGTACTTGAGTTGTAGACCCACCTCCTGCCGCTACATTTATATTCATAGTACTTCAGGATTATTTACATGGGTGAATTGACCTTCTTGCTTGTTGAAGCAGTTTGGATATGCACAAGTCTGAGGCATATTTTCTTCCTAGTAATATTTTACTTGCTTTTCTTTAACTTATGATCTTTAGTTTTTCATGTCTCTCAGTGTCTGCTTTTTACTGAAGTCAAATGAAGTGCAATGTTAGCCAATGGAGAAGGTGTTACTTGGCCGAACTCCTGACCAATCATCTATGGAAACCATTTCCCAGAAGTGGTTTATTTAACAACATGGCACATTACATGTCGAAGAGAGGCGACGGAATACATTGTCACAAAGATGAGTCACAGACATCATGAAGGCTTGGGGCAGCCACCCGCATATTGTTTCCAGGCTGCAAAATTGAAGCAATATTAAACAGAGATGTTCAGAGGTTTGAGTCCAAAATAGCACTATGGAGGTAAGATGGCAGCTTTAAAGGGCGGTAAAGGAAATTATGTCATTGGGGGCGGAAGTGATGTTGTCAGTGGCCGCCAGAACCCTGCAGAATTTCCCGTGAATGGTCTGCAAGAGATTGAGAGAGACAGTCCGTGCACCCCACCGCATCCTGGTCTGGTGTGGAATTACTATCATTTAGGCCCTTCAGCTGTCTCCCAATTTGCACGTGTGTTACAACATTTAAAAATATTTGGTCTATCTTTCTCTATGTGTATCTTCAGTGCCTTTCTTCAGTGTGTTTCATGTATTCGAGCCTCTCTTAACTGGTGCTCCCCCTGTCAATTGCTTTACTTTTAAGACCCCTTGTTCGCCTCCTGTCTGCTTCTATACTTCCTGTCTTTGAAGGCCTTCTAAAGCTTTAGTCCTCCTTGTGTGTCTCACATTTACTCTTCCTCTTTCGATTGTGTCACCAACACCAAACTGAACAGATTGATCAGCAGGACCAGACATACACACACATGCATCAGTGGTTTATTATATCGTAGATATTTTAGTAAAAATACATGTGCTTGGGACTTTGTGGACATATGACTAGATAGCTTGACATGTGGATTGTGCGACACAAGTAAGTTGAGATTTTGTATATTATTAGCTGTTTTCCAGTGTTGGTCACCATAGACCTCTTTAATACCAGAAACTTTGTTACCCACATTCTGAATTAAAACATTTTTCTCGGCCATAACTATAAATTACATGTATGCAACATTTAAAAAATATATATAATTTTTGAATAGAGTATTCCTTAAATACTGGCAGTAAATAATGTCTCTTGTTTTAAAGAATATAGTAAAGACTCTCAAAATGAATAAGGAATCAAAATAATTAGACCCGGCACTCTGAGCCCCAAAAGTCTTGTGAAAAGACAATTTCCCTTTGGGACTGGAGGGTCAGCTCAAGTTGGACGGTTGGGAGACAAAGCCAGAGTGGTGAGTTTGGACATGTGCAGAGGAGAGATGCTGGGTATATTGGGAGAAGGGTGCTAGGGATAGAGCTGACAGGTAAGAGGAGGAGAGGAAGGCCTAAGAGAAGGTTTATGGATGTGGCCAGAGAGGACATGCAGGTGATGGGTGTAACAGAGAAAGATGTCGAGGAGAGGGAGATATGGAAAAAGAGGATTCACTGTGGCAACCCTTAAAGGGAGCAGCTGAAGAATAAGAAGAAGATTAACAAAGTATTTCAAAATACAAAGAAAAAAATATATTTTGGAAAGATTGCAATTTCTGGTTTACCCTTTTATGAAAGTTTCCTGATTGATAAACCCCTTCCAGTTTGAGGGTTATGTTCTAATCCTACCACCTGAAAAAGGTGACAATGGATTCACTGATTTGAGAACTTTGTGTGGGTGAAACACTTGGGGCAAGAAGATCTAGTGCAGTGATTCTTAACCTTTTTTGAGTCACGGACCCCTTTAAGAATCTGATGAAAGCTATGGACCACCTTCTCCACAAATATTCCCATAAACAACTTTGCATGCAATGAGTATAATGTACTTTATGTATCGAGATTTGATTGTCTCACACATATATATTGTTGCAACCGCAAGATAAACGCACGCGATTCCTACACTTCACAACCCAAAGGGAAGTGGACGATAATAGAAGGTTAAAGCAGCATTACCATATTCGGTCCTCGGCCCCTCTTGTCCCCTATGCACGTCCTTATATAACTGGAAAAAAAATCTCACGCAAAGGAAAGTGGGAATGAAAATATATTAATGTTTACTATTTACATTTTTGTGCCCGGTGCCTGAGTGCTCATTAGTGAATCCCTTTCCCAGACGCCCTCCCCAGCGCCCAAATCCGAATCCCCGGTTTGACGTAGACAATAAACAAAAGAAAATAATAATAATAATAATAATAATGTTCTCCGAAATGTCAAAAAAGAAAAATGTACTTAATCCACCTATAAGGAAAATAAATCCTGCAGTTCAGTTCCTTCGGTGGAAACGGCTTCTCCTCAGACTATCACGAAGAAAATGCAAGTTCCGAATCTGACTCACCAGACAGGAGCACCCGGAGAACCTGGCCTCTTCTCGGGGATTCGTCACCGGATTATTTCTTCGGGGTAGCCACCCACAAATAGCAGACGTCCCTGGGTGAAGAAAAATCCAGAATGATCCTTTAAGCGTGGATAGTCACTCCTTGCCTTCAGCCTTTTCCTTCCTTCTTGATTCTTTTTTTCCCCCTGCCTTGATCCGCCATTCCCCT
Organism: Polypterus senegalus; assembly: GCF_016835505.1. Lineage (NCBI taxonomy): Eukaryota > Metazoa > Chordata > Cladistia > Polypteriformes > Polypteridae > Polypterus > Polypterus senegalus. The sequence goes on from NC_053166.1 coordinate 134,652,738, forward strand.
TAAATAGAAAAATGTTCCCGCCGAAACATCCTTGCCCCTCTCGGTTGTTATGGCAACCTCACGCCGGCAACAGGCAGCTGGAATACTTACCGGGCGGGGTCCTCCCAGACTGGAACGTCACCAAAGGTGCCTGAAGGGCTATTTACAAGCACCCTTCCAGCCAACCTAATAAAGTGACAAACAGTCCAGGAGGCCAACCCGACTGTCAAGTTATGTAGCTTTGCTACAATATGACATACACAAAGTATTATTAAACTTTAAAGTAAACAATCTAAAAAAAAAAGAGAGATGTAATGTGCGAGAAAAGCCACATTAGAACGTTCACACAAGAAAAATCAACAGTACCGAGCTGTACAGTGAATATAAATGTTAATTTTTACCTGACCCTCAGAGACCCCCTGAAACCCATACACCCTAGTGGTCCATGTACCTCAGGTTAAGAACCCCTGATCTAATGAGATAACTGCCTGCCTTGCAGGGCCCCTTAACACTGGCAAGGTAGAGTCACAGAGCCACCATTTAATAGACTATCACAAGAATCAGTTTATGTTTACTGTATAAATATGCTAATTAATAAATAAAAAGAGACACTGACGGAGTAATAATTTAATGAGCTTAATGTAAAAAATCAGAATAGCATTCTGTAAATGAGCATCATGGGGCCATTTGCTAAAAGACAAAATGACTAATCAAGCAATATTTACTTAATAATGAAAATGCAAGAAAATTCTGAATTATGGGTAATTTTAGAAGACGATGCAGTTATGCAAATCTCAGTGATTTAGATGTGTTGTTTTTGTTATAATTGTTAACTAACTAAATGTGAGCTATAATGTTTTATTGGTTTCTGTTGGGGTGGCATGGTGGTGCAGTGGTAGCGCTGCTGCGTTGCAGTTAGGAGACCCGGGTTCACTTCCTGGGTCCTCCCTGTGTGGAGTTTGCATGTTCTCCCTGTGTCTGCATGGGTTTTCTCCCAAACACATGCAGGTTAGGTGGACTGGCGATTCTAAATTGGCGCTTTTTGTGTGTCCTGCAGTGGGTTGGCACCCTGCCTGGGGTTGGTTCCTGTGTTGGTTCCCCATGACTCTGTGTTTGGATTCATTGGGTTGGAAAATGGATGGATGGTTTCTGTTGTGACTGGAGGTCTAGACATTTCAAGGTGTCTTCTCTAATCTCTCAATATTTTCTCTACTTACTGTAAGTCATTTTTCTCAATGGCTTAATTTTTGTTTAGTAATTTTTCAAGCTAAGAGCAGCACCACAGTTCCGTTGTTCATTTTGTGGATTTAAAGCTCCAGAGTATTTAGTTCAAATCCCTGGCACTGCCTGTGGAATTTGTACATTTTAACCATGTCTGCATGGAGTTTTCTCGGAACACTCTGCTTTTCCTTCCACATCTCAAAGACGCGCATGCTACATTAGATCGCATCTTTGTTCTCGTCCAAATGTTTCTAATGTTCTTGTCAAGAACCTCTTATCTCTCAGGTGAGTTTGGAGCCAAGATTTGGAGGAGGAGGAGAATGGCTTAGGGCGGCACAGTGGCGCAGTGAGTAGCGCTGCTGTCTTGCAGTTAGGAGACCCAGGTTTGCTTCCCGGGTCTTCTCGGCGTGGAGTTTGCATGTTCTCCCCGTGTCTGCGTGGGTTTCCTTTGGGCGCTCCGGTTTCCTCCCACAGTCCAAAGACATGCAGGCTAGGTGGATTGGTGATTCTAAATTGGCCCTAGTGTGTTCCTGCCCTGTGTTGGCTGGGATTGGCTCCAGCAGACCCCTGTGTTCGGATTCAGTGGGTTGGAAAATGGATGGATGGAGGATAGCTTAACACCTAACACTCTCAGTGAGGAAAGGAGGAATCAAGCAAAATGACACCTTTTATTGGCTAACTAAAAAGATTACAATATGCAAGCTGGGCCTGAGTTGTCTCGAAAGCTTGCATATTGTAATCTTTTTAGTTAGCCAATAAAAGGCATCATTTTGCTTGACTTCTCTCTACATTCATAAAGGCTAACATGGTACAACACCCTAGTACTGAGGAAAGGAGGGAAATTATCACCAGGTTGTAAATATGTGCAAGTTAGATTAACTGGCAAGTACAGTTTAGCCTAAACGTGACCTCGGCACAGACCTTACAGGTACTGATGTCGCACAGCAGTTCACTTGTTCTTTGCTTTCCTCCTCAGTTGAGAATATTCTGATCGGGAAACAGAATAATAACCCAACCCGACCCTGATCTGCCCACCTCTCAATGGCTTCATTTATCAAGATGGCATCCATTGTTAACCAGATAGCCCAGAAGACACACCAGTGTCATCTACAAGTTTTTTGCCAGCTGCAGAATCTTGAGCAGCTTGCCCAATGGCATTAAACTGTGAACCCACAAACATCTCACATTTTGTTGTTTTTATCTGGTGCTGTTTCCAGCTTTGTGCTGCTGGGATAGGCTTGAGCTCCTTGCCATTATGCAAAGGAAAAAATGACTTGAATTATCTGAACTTGTACAGTATGCCTGCTTTTAGTGGAGCCTTGGAGCCAATGAATATCCTGGCATCATAACCTACACAAGGCACAATCAGGCCAGTCAGTCTGGAGCCGCAAATGAACCCAGCTGCATGCCTATGGACAGCAGCAAAAAGGCCATGTGAACTTGGAGACCATCTCTAATCTCCAAATAAATGGCACTCAACAGTTTATCTGAGCATACAGCGACCTCATCAAGTGAGAGTGGCATTACTAGGCCTCCATTTTCATGCCTGACTTTGGAGTCCAATTAGTCCCTCTTCTCTGTGGATGCATTAGCCACACGATACGCCATAAGCGGCAGGCTTTACGGCAGAAGGCACTTTCCACTGCTCCACGGCAGGCCTCCTCTGTTGAAGATGCGTCTTCAGTATATTTGTGTTATTTAATGCTATAATGATTCCCTGCAGGCGCCAGCCTATGAAGGTAAAGATTGATGTCATGCTAAGGAGCTGTCACTTCCGTTCACCAAACTCGGAAATATAAGCGGAGACTTCGCTGTTATTAAACGAAGAAAGTCAGAGTGATTAACTGTGCCGCTCATTAAAAAAACATTGGAAATTCATTTAAACCAAAATTATGAATAATTGTCCTATTAACATTGAAAGAAATGTGGGCCAAAGGAGGGAGACATTAACAACGAAGCAGCATTGTCTGAGACCTGAGTGTTCTCATTTATCAAGGCCCTCCAAAATGAACTGCACTTCCCGGCGAGTACTTGGGACTCGGCCTTCTGGCGTCATTTAGTTGATTCCAAATCAGTGATGGTACCAGGTCAGCAGTGAAACCTCATTATTCTTGCCCCCTTATTTCAGTTTATTTCAATTTACTATTGTATAGGTCACTTCTCAGTGGAGTAGATCAAAGGGAGGGCACACATTTTAGAGATGAAAACCTTAGAATACCAGAACACATATAATCAGTATAATACCTGCATAATACTAAGGGACTGGCATCCTCTGCATACTTGCAAATGGATCCTTAATTGACGTTTATGTTCGGTACATGCAGATACTCCATACGGATCAATCTAATGGTCAGTGAAAACAGAAAGCACCAGAAATGTACAGTATATACCATATGCAATGATATCACAGATCTATAAATGACATACAGTTAATAAAACTGACAGGTAGCAAACGGAGGCAAGCTGAAAAGAAATCCTTCCTTCCTTAGCCCACTTTTTCCTTTACCTGGCTGTAGGGTCTTTTATAGCAGGAACCAGAGAGTGATAGTGCCGTTAATGCTTTAAGGCCATTTGCTTTCAAGCTGTCAGACAAATGCTTTTAAGACAACTTTGTAGTCACCCAGTCACCTGGTTACTGCTTGGCCTTGAACTGGATCAGGCAGATTAAGAAATGAATGGGTGCTTTCTATCCTTACCAGCAGGCTCCCAGCTGGATCTTATAATAATAAGAATGCATTTTATTTATATAGCTTTTATACAAATACCTGATTGGAAGCAAAAAGCATAACATGATATTCTTAAACCTATTTGATCCATTTAAGGGTTATGGAGGACTGCGGTCTTTCTTAGAAGCACAAAACAAGACTCAACTCTGTATGGGATGCCAGTCAATTGTAGGGTCTACTCACGCTTAGGCTGTGCCCATTTAAATTCACCACTTAACCTTACCTGTATATACTTAAGCTAAGGAGAAAAGTTCTGGAAAAATGTCCCCACAGGCATGCAAACTCCAGGTGTGAGGTACAACTCCGGAATGATTGGTTCACCGACAAAAGCACGATAGACATATGCGCCCCGACAAACTCGCTAACTGGTTTTCGACAAATGTGCGCCGACAAAATCGCGAGGGAGGCCAAGAGAGTGGGACACCCTTGCTGCAATTCTTCCTACATATGCAGGGCGTGATCTTAAGGACTATCTGCGTGCCGTGCTGATTGCATGCCACGTCTCATAATATTGACTTCTAAAATAAACATTATTATATATGCTTTAAACTAGTAATTCATATTTAATTAAACTTTCAGGATTTTGTCGGGGCGATTTTGTCGGCGCGATTTTGACGTTTTGCGGGCGTTTTAATCAGCACTATTTTGTTGGCGCGCATATGTCTATTTCGCAAATGACGGGTCACAGAATGATCCATCCCTGAGGTATGAAGTAGAAGTAATGTGTCACCATACCACCAAAAGTCAAACTGCACACATTATACTAATCCATTTTATTTATATAGTGCCTTTTCCATGCTCAAGGTGCTTAAAAGCGCAATGTGCTGACAGCAGGGATTGAACCTGGACGGCAGCTTGAAAGCACAGCAACGATTGGCTGCACCATCTGAACATTCAGAACAGAAACTGGTGATTTCTTGAACAATTTACTTGATTTTCCGTGACATGTTTAGAGTTCCTATCGTGGTGAAAGTAACATCTGTAGCCATCACGATTATTTCCTCAGGCCTTTGGATGAAACAGTATTGAAAACATTTGATTAAATAATTGAAAAGCCTGTGGCACCCAAGTTACAAATCTTGAACTGTTCCATTGTCCATTTCCTTATAATTTATTCCCAACTAAATGAGTTAGTGTTTTTCAGGTAAAAAATAGATTTTTTCACATTAGATTATATTCAATTATGCAGATATTTTAATGAGTTCAAATTTATATTTCTAAATACAGTGCAGCTGCCATCCACCTACCCAGAGCATCGTCTTCCGAGCTCACCTAAATTATGTGGTACCCCTCCCATTACTAGCAGTGTTGTCTCATTTTTCTATCACTGCATTTATAAACCGCCCCTTGAGGGCAAAGGTGCGAGATAAGCCCCACCCCTTAAGGTCCATCTCTATATACACTACAGTATATAAAATCCAACATTTGTCTGTCTTTCTGTATGTCTGTCTGTTTTTCATGAGAGAGCTACTTAATGGATTTAGATCGGGTTTCCTCCTACTATAAATAAAATCTTGGAAGGCTTGAAAGAGGACGATACGTGATTTTCTCGGAGACACTTTAACGTCCCGCGAGACAAGGCAGTAAGACAAAAGGACAGCTGCTGCACAGGCTTTTAAATGATCGACACGCAGCGCGACAAGCAGAACACGCAACTCGGCAGCAGCAAGACAGCAGCTGATCTAACCACATCTCCTTAGCGTCCGTTCAGCTCCCCCTTCACAACGCAAGCAGCAGAGACGCAAAGTGGCGAGCGAAGCAAGCAGAGGGCACAGCCCCCTAATTTTTTACAATTTGCTTGAACATTCTGGTTAATTTTGTGGCTTCTTTCATTGCACTATGTGTCAATGTGGTACCGATTTATTTATGCGAATTGGAGACTTGCTGAGAGGAGGGGGTGCACTCACGCACCAGTCTCGGGGCGTTCCTTACCTCTGCTTAGCTAGCAAATGAGAGAACAACTTAACGGATTTAGATTGGGTTTTTTTCTAGAATTTTCTTGAACATTCTGGTTGATTTTGCGACTTCTCTCATTGCACTAAGAATCACAGTTCGCTCGCTTGCAGAGATGATATATATTTGCGCCAATCCGAGACAGAGGCTGTGGGCCAAGGAAAGGGGGAAGCGTGACGTCAGGAGTAGGGATCCAGGCAGGGCCCTCCTCACTGTCCTGTTTCACTACTATGCGGGCAGAGCCGTGAGGGACAGCTAGTCTTGTATAAATGGGAGATGTCCCTGGAAGGCGGCCTGTCAGTCCTGTCAGTTCTACTTCAGATGAACAGTCTTTAAGAAGACTTAAAAGACATCAAGCCAACAGTTTGCTGTAGCGCCATCAAGCATATGTTTTTCATTCAAATTAAATGGAGTTTGTTCGATTGGCACTCCAACTATTTTTGGGCTCACCCTGCTTCATCACTCGTTTCACTACACCGTGTATGGTCTCCTTGGATTAATTCAGGTAATTTATTGTCATTTAGTTTCCTTCTTAAACTGGTATATCAATGAGGGGATACGAGAGCATATGCAAATCATTTCACTTTGCAAACCACTCAAGCCAGTCCGCCAGTTGATTTCTTGGTGTCAAAGTGGCATCCTGTCCCAGTATGTTGTTCTGTCTTTAGTAGCAATAGGCTATTTTATCACCACAACCCCAGTCGAATGGAGTTTGATGTGTGTGCTCATGTAAATAAGTTATTATTAAAAATTGTAACATGAAGACAAAAATAATTATCATTCCTTCAAACCAATTAAACAAAACAGTTAGACATATTTTGCAGACATACACCCCTTCCTCATTACTTTAGGTGCAATCATCACAAATGTGGAGTGGGACTCACTCATGCAAAAATAATATACATGTAATAATCATAAAATAATTTAGATCTGTATTCTTTGCTATGAAAAAATCTTCGCAATGAACTAAGGAAACCAAATATTCTAGTAAGACATGTTGCAGTGGAAAGGCTGCAGTATGTTTGGACAGCAATGAACCCCAAGTTGACATGTTTGCAAATTTGTTGAAAGTGGTTTGTGAGACGGGCACGTGATGGAAGATGACAATCAGACAAATCCCTTGTCTTGCTTGGTCATTATAAGGCACAGAGGAAGAGGCTGCACGTTAAATCGTCTGTTTCATCAATTCGAATGAACGCTGCAGGAGGTTATGTGCGGCCTAAGTGGCCATAGCATTGTAGTCGTCTTCACTCAACTGTAATCTATGAAACATTTCTAAAGATTCCACATCTAGAAAAGCCAGTCTGTGGTCACCAACTGATATTTCTCGGGCTGTTCCTAATGACTGGCTTTATGTTTTCTGTTTATGTTGAATTTCTGTGTTTATCTTATATGGATATCTGTAATTGTATGCGGTGCTGGCATATAAGTTAAATAATAGTCACACACTGAATTGAATAAATATTAAATGAGGGAATTGTCTGCACATAATGTACTTTGTAACGCATTCCCTTCACACTTTTCTGCCTTCCATTAAGTGCTTGTTAAAAAGTGCTGTCTTTGTACTCTGTGCCTGCCAAACGTCTTACTTTTATTCCATAAAATACTACACAGCAGCCCCTATCCCATACAGAGTGGTCTCAATCATATAGTGCCACGTGGTGTGTCATTTAAACATCTTAAATGTGCTCTCACTCCTAACCAGTTGGAGTCTTTTGAAACTTATTGGTTTTGCACTCACTGCCCACCATGTCTCTATTTGCTTTAACTTTTTCCAACTTAAGCCATGCGGGAATTCTGTGATTAAAGCTGGGGTTCAATTTATCGATTTACTGCTTTTGGACGAAAACATTGACAAATCAATTACCGTAAACAAATATTGAACTCATCTCTCGTTGGAGCTTCTTCTTTTCCAGCTGATCTCCAGGGTGGCAGGAGCTCTCAAGTCCAGTCTTTTGCATTTCTTTGTCAGAAGTCAATTCGTAAAGATTGGTTATAATGTCTCTCCTATGAATTTATTTAATATTTTATGTGATGGAGATAGAAAAGTGTTTCCCTTTAAAAAGAATCATTTGAAGATAGACAATATCTACTGCAGGTTTAAAAGAGGTAAGTTCTCTACTCATGGAAAAAATGATTAAGAACTTGTGTACACCTGCTTGTCCATGCAATTATCTAATCAGCCAATCATAAGGCAGCAGCACAGGGTATAGAATCATACACATGCAAGTCAGGAGCTTCAGTGAATAATCACAGTGATTTCAACTGGGACATGATTGTCTATGCCACATGGGCTGATTTGACGGTTGATTGTCCGTGCCAGATGGACTGATTTGAGTATTTCTGTAGCTGCTGATCTCCTGGGATTTTCACACACAACAGTCTCTAGAGTTTACTCAGAATGGTGCAATAAACAAAAACATCCATCGAGTGTCAGTCCTACCAATGGGGCACGCTTGTTGATAGTGGTTCAAGCTGGCAACTGTGGTGAGCAGAACAGCATCTCAGAATGCATAACACATCAAACCTTGAGGTGAATCAGCTACAACAGCAAAAGACCACGTCGGGTTCCACTCCTGTCAGCAAAAAACACAGCATGCAAAGGCTCACCAAAACTGGACTGCAACAACCAAGACTGGTCTGATGAATCTCAATTTCTGCTGAGGCATACAAATGGTAGGGTCAGAATTTTGAGCTAACAGCATGAATCCCTGCACCCAACCTGCCTTGGGTCAACTATCCAGGCCGGTGCTAGTGGTGTAACGGTGTAGCACACTTTGGTCCCATTGATATCAATTGATCATTGCTTGAATGTCACGGCCTATAAAGTATTGTTGCTGACCATGTGCATTTCTTTATGGCCTCAATTTTCCCATTTTTGAATTGCTACCTCCACCATGGTAATATACCATGCCACAAATCAAAGTCATCTTCATTTGTTTTCATGAAGATGATAACAAGCTCACTGGTCCTAAGTGACCTTCCCAGGCACCAGATCTGAATCCAGTAGAACACCTTTGGGATGTGGCAGAATGAGAGAGTCGCAATATGAATGTGCAGCTGAAAAATCTGCAGAAATTGAATGATGCAATCACATCAACATAGACAAGAATCTCAAAGGAATGTTTCCTCAGTCTTGTGGTATCCATGAGTCATAAGGAGGCCTTTCCCAGAATTACAATGAACTACAATGTTCTTATAAACATCCTCAGTGAGGGTATATCTAAAACCAAAAAGACTAACTGATATGAGAATTGGAAATCAAAAGATGACAAACTGAAAATCAGGAAACCAGCAGCTGATCGAGCAAAGAGGAGGTAAAAAAAATTTTATTTGTTTCCCATTGTATCACTGTTTAAGAGGGGATTTTGGAGGAGCGACTGTGTCTTCTTCACAGCTCGAGCGGCAGAGATGCAAAGTGGCTGGTGCGTAGCACAGGCTGGGGGTGTTGGTGAGTGAAGCAAGTTAGGGGTAAGGATTGACATCTGTAAATTGATTTTGCCAGGTTGTAGGCTGAGCTCAGGCAATTTCAGTTTATGATAATAATAATTCTTTATACATTATTTATACTAGGGACCTTACCCCCAGCTTGCTTCACTCGCCAACCCCCCTGGCCTGTGCTACGCGCCAGCCACTTTGTGTCTCTGCCGCTCGCTCTGTGAAGGAGACACAGTCGCTCCTCCGAAATCCCCTCTTAAACAGTGATACAATGGGAAACAAATACAGTTTTTTTTACCTTCTCTTTGCTCGATCAGCTGCTGGCTCCCTCAGATGCAGATCACACCACGCTTCGAACATTTAAAAGCCTCTACAGCAGCTCTCCTACTCTTTGTCTTTTATTTCTGGCCCCGGGCGTGGTTAAATCTCTTGATATTTTTTTAGTTTATAATTTAAAAATGGGATAAGAAAATGAAAATCTAACAACATCACATTAAAGTATGATACATTCTGAAAAAAATGATACCAAACGTATATACTGTATGTAGGTTTTAAAATAAGCCATAAACGTCACATAATCGTTACACTTTTAGGCTTAGGATTTTATATAGAGAGTAGATAGTGCTTTTCTCACTACTCAAAACACTTTGCAAACTCCACACAGAGAGGACACGGGACACAAACCCATGATCTGCTTACTGTGAGGCAACAGCGCTATCACTGCCCCAGTTTAAACCTGCACTGTTTAAAATGGAGGTGCCAGGGTGGTTCTAGAGTGATGCCATAGGGCAACCATTTTTGATTTACAAAAAGACCCATCCACGTGAACATTGCAGAAAGAACCTTTCTTTATTTAGGCTCCCTACAGTACATAACCATGAATAGATGGTAACAGATTTGTGAAACGCCAATGACTCATGACTTTTAAAAGGACTTTTGCTGCACAGGCCAAGTCCAGGTTTTCTTAATCTTGTTTGTGTTCTGCTAGGTCACCTGCCACACATTGAAGATTTTACTTTTTTGTTTCCTCTGTATATTAGTAAGTTTTTCAAAGCACAAAGAGCCAACCTGATATGCCAAGAAGCCTTCCCAGAATGCAATGGTGCTCAGTCAAGCCATAGTTCTACGAGGAACCACGCAACCCAGTGAAAAGTCATGAAATGCCAGTATACTTAAGAGTGTACAGTATGTAAATATCCATTGTGTCCAGGATGTCCACTATGAAGTAACTAGCCAGGAATGATCCAGGCACAAACAAATTTAACAACATGAAACAATATACAATAATACGTGAAAACATGTAATGTGCTACTCATTGGTCCACTGGATTCTGACAGCATCTTACTGCCTAATGTTAAAAGTCGACTTTACTAAAGTTTCAATGTTGAGCTTCACTTCATTTATGGATATTAAACATGTCACAAGAGCAGGATTAGCCAAATGCGTTAATGCCTCGAGATTGCCTGGACGGCTCTTTAATATCGGTAAACAGAGTGATTGATGGACAGTTCCTGACACATCTCTGCAAATTAAAACCGCATGAGCATTTTTCCTTATAATTTTAACCAGCAACACTGCTATGGGGGTTTTAGATGGCAGCTAACTGAATAATCTATAATTTTATGATTAAATTTTCTAACTTGGAAGCCAGTGAGATCATGCCAAGAGCAAGAGCCTGGTGGAGGCCAAGAGGGAAATGGTGTTGTCTTGAATCACTCAAACGTAGCAAAGCTTATTGTGTCTCTCCCTTGATCTTGGAAGCCTGAATTTTGTGAATAATCAGCACTCATTGCTATGTGCTTCTGTGTGACTTTCCCACTTGATGTTGTGCTGCAGGTCAATAGGCGCCTAAACACACAGCCAGGGCTATAAGAATTAAATTACAGCTTTAGCAGATCTAAAAATGTGATTGAGCTTCAAGATTAACTTCAAATGTAAGATGGATTGAATCCAGCAAAGAAGAGGTTCATAACACAACTGACGTTGGGGTGAGTGAGCACCCGCTCATTCTCTCCAACCAAGGCTTGGTTAGTCATAAAACAGATTTTGGTAGGGAAAGATCCAGATGGGGGGCATCTTCAGAGTTGAAGAAGAGCTTATTGAAAATGAGGAAACAGTAAATCTGGTCCAGGTTGGGGGACCACGAGAGAGCGGAGAGTAAGCTTTGAGTTCATAACTTGAGTTCATAACTGCTCGTCCCTTCAGAACAAGGAGCAGAGAGAGCTAGGAAGAGATACAGGGGTCACACAGCTGAATTGGTCCTCACTGAGGGTTGGGTACTTGTTTTTTTGGATAATCTATATATTATCCAAATATGTGCTCTTATATATAAAATCCAACGTCTGTCTGTTTGTCTCTCTGCTTTTCACGGAAGAACTACTTAACGGATTTAGATTGGATTTTTTTTCTATAATTTTCTTGAACATTCCAGTTGATTTTGTGACTTCTCTCATCGTGTTAAGTATCATAGTTCGCTTACAGGAGCAATTTATTTGCACTAATAACAGACAGAGGCTGCAGGCCAAGGAGAGGAAGAAGCGTGACGTCAGGAGTGGGGAGCCAGTCGACACCCTCCTCACTCGTGCGCCAGTCCCAGAATGTACCTAGCGAATGAGAGAACTACTTAACGGATTTAGATCAGGTTCTTTTCTATAATTTGCTTGAACATTCCAGTTGATTTTGCAACTTCTCTCCTCACAATAAGTATCATAGTTCACTTGTGGTGCCAAATTCACACGCCATCCTCCATTCGAGATGGTCTACCTCTCACCTCGTGTTGGAGCGTACCTTGCCTCCACTTAGCTAGCGCTACCTGTTTGTTCAACAGACATTATCATCTACAGATTGTTAAGGAGTAACATTTGATGTTTTTGAGAGTGAGATCAGAGCTACGTGTGTTTAAGAGTGTACCTGCTGATTGCCAGAGATATCACGGTCGTGTGCTTTTCTCCACATGCGGGGGATGCTCTCCCGTTAGAGCTGAACACGATCAGATACAGTGCCAATGTTTGATGTCAGAGTGTACCTACCTTCCACTTAGCCAGAATTCTATTTTTTAAATTTTTTTTATTGATTTTTAAAGTTCGGCCTGTTTCATTACTACGTGGGGGACAGCTAGTAAAAAATATCTGTGTTTAGACTTTCAAATGAAAATGAACCTACATAGCAAAATCAGTGGAAATTTGTAACTAGTGCTGTCAGATGATAAGGAAGCAGACCTGGGAGAGACTTGTAAATGTGGCGACATAGTAGCCGAATGGGTTTCTAAATGTGAGTTGTGTGCTTGTTCTTTTGTGTAACAGAAAGTATGAGCAACTCTAGCATTAGACTTTTAAACAGATGGTGCTACACAACTGAATGAGCAGTGGCCCAGAATTAGTAAAAGGTGCTCTTAAATCTAGAGAAAACAGATGAACAGTGAGTCTTTCAGATTAAGGTCGCCATCTTGTTGAACTGGCTTTCTTCAAGAGTTGCCTGCTGGAACTTTGAGATAGTGCATAAACAACACTAAGAAGCAATTTTGAGATGAAAGACCAAAAAGATGAATGAGTGATATCGAGATATTGGTTTTGAAAAAAAAAAGTCCTTTAGGAGAAACCTGCATAATAGGAGACATCATAAAGTTAAATGTGTGCCAGCTGACAGTAGTGATATGGGGGTTTCAAATAAGGAAAAGCTAGACGTTGAATGATAGGAGTTGGCACTTGGTGTTTCCAGAGAAGAAGAAAAGAGACCTTGTGAAAGACTCCTAGATACGGTGTGTTAGAGAGCTCAGTGTGTGTTAAGTGATAGTAGACAAAGGGTGGTTTGTTAATAATGAAAACTGTACATATGTAGGGCTTGACATCTGCAGTCCACACCACAGATCTCAGTCGGACAATTGCTGTCTGATGGATATCCCGACTTCTGGGTCCCAGTTCTCCTTGACCATCTTTAGTGAGACGTCATTTTTATAAAGAACATACTGAATTCATAAATCACAGACAAGCCATAGACAACAGGCACTGCTTATCTTACATGTTTTCTTTTTGTTATTTTTGTTTTCCATGCAGCACATGCAAACAGAGGACAATGGCTCTGTTTAAATATTTCTTTGTTACCATTAAAGCCCCCCCCAAACCAACCGCTTGCTAGACACACTTAATAAAACAGCCTTGGGCTGCCTGCTCTCGGCGGGATTAGTCAATCTCTTGTCGTTTCCACATTGGTTTATATTCATCTGGCCCGCTTTGAGGCATTGGTTATATTGATTTGAATTTATGTTTATCGGGTTTGCTTAGCGTGCGCTCCCCGTGAATGGGAGAGCAAGGTGTTCACTGCAAGAAATTACTTTTCCTTGACTTCCAATATCTTCCTGTAATTTGCTCAGCACCCTTGCCCTCCATACTAGATTAGATGAATCTTAATACAATTTCTTTTAAAATAAACATCCCATCACATTCAGACTTCATTTCCATTCTTTTAGGAAAATGTTATTTTCTTCAAATCAGCAGGCATGAATGCCCCCCCGACCCCCCCGCCTCCAGTTGGTTTGAGCTATTTGAGTGTTTCCTGCTGCTTTTCCTGTGCTCATAACTATCCTGGTGCTCAATCACAGTGTAATCTGTTTTGGTGGTGACGCAGAACTTATACATCACCGTGTAATATAATTAAAGACAGGTTTAGGTTTGTGGGCCAGTTCACAGCACAGACAGAGCACATTGACCACCCGCACCGATAAAATTTGGCCAAGCTCAATAAACAGCACGACATTTGCTGACAGAATATTTCTCGCGCTTTACCGCACCGCAATGTAACCTCATTTGCTAGGTAACCAAACGGATTTCAAGCTTTAAGCAGCATGTATGAGGATTGTAATATTATCTGTGCCCATTGATTTGCAGTGGAAATGTCATGGCACATCCATCAAGCTTAACCAGTGCTGCAGATGCATTTTTCTGCTCCACCGCAAGTAAAATAACATTCCCCATTCTACAAAATCCTCCACCCCTCACCCTGTAAAGTATTGATTTAGACGATGACTTGCATGTCATTAACATTACAAGTTTCCTAAGTTTCCCGACAAGAGTGAATTACCTGCCGAAGCCAGCGTGAAGTGAGGAACAAGCCTAATTTACCTGCGGTAAATTGCATGGAAGAAGCTCGGGGAGGATTGTGGCCCAGCTGAGACTTTTGTCGCTTGATTGTTGCATCCTGAAGGATCAAATAAGGATTTGCTTCAGCGTGGTAAGCAGCGCTGAAATTCTTTCCTGAATAAGCAATGAGACACAAAGAGGAAGTGCGGCACCCTGGACACGACAAGCCGCTTATGCCGGAGAACAGAAAAGCCTTGAAGACAGTGACAAAGCTGACTTGTTGAATGCACTGCTTTGCTTTTTTCCGTATCTCCTAAACACCAGAGTAATGGCATCATGTTACATTGTGGTGAACAGGAATTCAGGAGTCTAACGGCATGGCACTGAGCAGCTCTGTGTGTTACCTGTACATATATATATATATATATATATATATATATACTGTATATATATATTCATATATTTTAGCACAGTATATCTGTAGAATGGGCTCTGGAAAAAAAACATTTTTGAAAATGGTGGTCCTGTTGTTATTGCCAGCTGTCCCACTCGTCATCCACGTTGCCTCTCTGTCAGTCTCTGTTCTCGTGAGTCAAGAATTTGTTCTTTGTGGGTCCGATTGGATTTTTATCCTTGCTGGGTTGTAACCATAAATGTTGTCATGTCTGACTCGTCCTCGTGGTTCAAGGTGAACAATTTGTTTTGGATATTTCACTTGCTGTTAGCCAGCAGGTGACAATGGTGTGCAAACTGTGGCACACACAAAAAAGAAACCCAGGCCTAAAATTTGGGGTCCCAAAATAGTATGTCTTGTCTGTATGGTCCTAGAGAGCAGCTGGGCAAAATGTGGTTCAGATCGGTCAAAGGGGGTAGGATTGTGCAGGGAACAGATAGACAGCCATTCTGTTTAATATACTGTGACTACTACGGGGTGCCATCAAGTCCCCGCCACCATATACAACTCGACCACAGACAGTTTCAGGTTCAATTCAACAGACCTTCATTAACAGCAATACCTTTTCAGGCTTTAATCCACCAAACAATCTTCAAGTAGCACACTAATACCTTCCGTTTCCTTCCCGTTGTCCTCCTCCTTCCCGTCTGACTCCCACCCAACTCTGGCACCCTGATGCACTGAGCCTGCTCCAGTTTATCTTGAACCCAGGAGCGCTTCCAGAACAAAAACATACTATAGCATAAAGCCAAAACACAACCAAAAAACAGAATTTATAGCAAAGGATTTTAACAAAAATTAACAAGAAATTAACGTAGCCTCCTTTGCATTAGGTGTATCCCCAGAAAAACGAGTCAAAAACGTTGAATATTTTTCAACAAAAAAAAACTTATTGCATGTAACAGAAACATGTAAATACCAAAGTGCCAAAATAAACACAGTAGAAAAGATCTGTCTCGTGCCCACCGCTGTACTCAAGCAGGTTTAGTACACAGGCTGGTGGGACAGGCTTTGAAACATTCACCAACACACAGCCCGACATGGCGGTCAGAACAGTAGAATGAGTTATTCTTTGCACACTTTTCTTAGAGTATTTTCTCTGTTGCTTGAGCACGATGGGGTAGAAGGTCGGCGCCTGATCCACACGAGTGACGTGCCCCTATTGTAGGCTACCACAGCACAAGGCTGAGCAACTTTCAAATATCCTTTGACATGAATGACAGTTGCAGCATTGTGACCATTGCTTAGGGGGCTAACGTCTTTCTTGTCTTTCACAATCATTTGACCTTTATGTCATGCATATACTTGCACCACGGTGACCAATTTCACCAAGCATTTCACAAGGGTTTGGTTGTACAGAGCCATATGCATTATTTTTACTATCCTTGTCAATGTTCGATGACCAATTCACACTGTCATCAGTGTTAGAGCCATGTGTAAGAGAATGTTTGATGTTATTGTTAAAATGCACATGAGTGATTGCTTAATTTGTTTAGACTGTGAGTTTCTCATAACCACGTAGATAATGGACAATTCTGCTTAACCCCTAAAGCTGACTTGTAATGGAACGTCCTTAGTGCTCACCTTTATCTGAAATGCAGTAAAAGATTTTTAGTCAGTCTTTAGTAAGCTAGAGACCAAACTGTTTGATTTGTCTTGTTTTTAATTTGGTAACGATGGCATAGAGTTTTCTGAACGTTCAGGTATCTCGTCTGCTAGTCTGATGTATGAACAAATGACTGTATGTTATACAGGGAACTTATAAGAGATATAGGAGACTCAGAGAAACATAAGGCTTGAATTGAAACATTTTGTTTATGAGCTTTTCTTTTGTATTATCAATTTTTCTCTTTATTTTTGTGTAAATGATTTTGTTTCGAATTTTTGACATCTAAAAAGTTTCAAGCCATGGAATTATTTGCATACGTGTCGACGAGTCACACTCATTGCCTGAGCTGCAGAGGTTATTGGAAACCAGACGAATGCACCTACAATCAGTATCACTTGATTCGTCTCATGGTTCCATTTCAGTTTGTTCTAAAACTGGCTCTACAGCTTCTTGTTTGCACGCCATTATGTTTTGATTGAAGGCTTGATGAGTTACTATTGAGAGGCAATTGGCATAAAAACTGTCATGATATTATTTCACCCAAAAGAATACTGTCCCAAGAGTTATTTGGGCTTAACTCTGTAAAGCAGATCATTACACGTCATCCTGAATTTAACTTGGGAGGAATCATATTTACATTGAATTCCAAGATAGAGTCAGGCTCGGGGGTTAACACCAAGGAGTTTAATCCAGGGTAGTAACTCTGACTGAACTACACCACTTTGTAAATTTGACTTTAAGCCTGATTTCCTGAATATTTAATATACATTGTAAGAGAAACTGATGACAACAATAAAGAGTTGGGGTACCAGCCTGGTCACCACGTATAATTGATTTTTCCAAAATCAGCAAAAAAAAAACACACAATTATTGTGGAGTTGTGAGTTTGAAGCAGAACTGTCCAAAGATGGTGGAGCGTCTGGTTTTGGGCCCTTCTGATAGAAAGAGGCGGGTTGAGGTGGGCAGCCACTGGAAGTGATGTCAGAGGTGTTCTAGCCATCAATCATCCACTCTGCAGAGGGAGGATGAGAGAAAGGCACCAAGGACAGAGTGCCATCCCTTGGTAGAACTGTAGTCCATAGAGCCCTTTGGCTGTCCCCTATGCACACATGTGTGACGACATGTAAAGGAGCTTCAGATGGTAAACGTGAAAAATCAATTCAATTCTTTTAAAATAACTTGTTCTATTTGGTTACATAAAATAACTGTTTCTATACGTCTATAATTAGCATGTGGAGTGATACACTACTGGTCACGCAGTGATAGCGACCTTGTCCTCGAACCAATGAAAAGGCCTCCATTCCCAAAAAACGTGCATTTGGATTTCTCTTTCAGTGATCCTAGCTGGGTAGGTTGCATTGTATAGCATCTTTCAACAGGTGCTACAACATATAAAAGAATGTGACTATACCGTTGAATTTCAAATAGCCGGTGTGTTTCTTATGATAATGCAATCCCCAA
This sequence comes from Polypterus senegalus, assembly GCF_016835505.1. Classification (NCBI taxonomy): domain Eukaryota; kingdom Metazoa; phylum Chordata; class Cladistia; order Polypteriformes; family Polypteridae; genus Polypterus; species Polypterus senegalus. The sequence goes on from NC_053166.1 coordinate 134,670,654, forward strand.
GTACTCGTCTCCTGCATCTTAGGCTCTTAACTGCTGGGAGTCCACTTGAATATCTGTGTTTATCCTTTACTTGCAGTTGCCTCGGTAACTTCAAAAAGGGAGATTAAAACAGTAAATTTAGTAAATAGCTGTGTCACACATTTATATTTCAGGTCTGTTTAGTGCCCACGCAATCTACAGAGAGGAAAAGATTTTTTGCTTTTCTCCGAGGGCACTGTGTGCATTGTTAAATGGGAGCGCCGCAGCAGATTACAGGCACCACGCTCTGAATGACTCCCTTTGGCTATAGTTTGTAAGTAATTGTGTTTGTAACACTTTTCAGAGAAGTCTGCCGATGCAGGGGGTCTTCCCAGCAAAAATTGGTTTTATGGGAATCATCTTCATGTCTTCCTTTACCCTAATGAGTGGAAGTGCATCTTAGAAGAGGCTGTGGGCAGATGTGACCCTTCATGGGGTCTTGTGTGGACTGACATGAGGAGGAGGACAAGCATGTAGGCCTGATAGGCCACATATACATGGGTTTATTGAGCTGCATACTTTAACATTGCTGAGCACATTTTTATATAATATGTAGTGTTCTTGGCCAGCCATTTGGACCAGTGGTGAACCTTAGAGCTCATGGAGACTTTGTAGTGGTGTATGTGATATTTGCACATTCTTTCCTTTGGTGTATCAGTTGCCCCAAGTTACTCCATTTCTTCTCCTGCATCCCAAAGATGTACAGACTAGGCAGGCAGTATGATGTAGTGGTCAGGGCTTTAGAGTTCAAACCCTCAGGTTGCGTGTTCAATTCCTGCTACTGGCACTGTGTGACCATGGGCAAGTCTGGGCCCCAATTGAAAACCCAAACGACATGTAACCAGTAAGCAGTTGTTTCGCAGATGTTTTAAGTTGCCTGAAATGAAGATGCCAGTCAAATAAATAAATAATAATAATGTCCTGGTATAAAAGTACATGCCTGTGTGCAAGCGACTGTGTCCCGCAATGGACTAACACATCATGCAGGCCAGTTTCTAGGCTTGTGCCTGGTGATACCTAGTGTGACCACACAGGGGCGCTCTGAACACCATACGCAACTCTACCAAACACCCTCTCAGGTTCAAATAAATTAAATTTATTTAACTCTTTCAGGGCTGATGTCAACTTTGGTCAAAAGGAAGGGTTGACGGTGGTAATCAACTGTAAACGGTGACAGTTGAACTGTAGTTGGACTGTCTTTGCTAGAATGAAAATTAACTTCATCGTTGTGACCGAGATTCCCTGTGCTCACATGAGTAGAGAAGAGCAAACAACAGCAAAAATGGCATTGACATCTGCCGGGAGATCGAAACAAATGTGTAAAGCAAAATACTCCATGGACGACGTTTTGCATGTTATCGCTGAATTGGACTCCGATTTTGATACAAATGTGAGGCACTAGCATCAGCTGATTGGTCCCCAGCTGACCTTGGAGTTGGACAGGTTCATGTAGCTGACATTCGACTGGGAGGACCGCCACAGAATGGCAAGAGGTACAAACCAGATTTTGATACACTGGGACTGTGACTGCCACTGCTGCTACCACTCCACACCATGCGAAGACAACCTGGCAACCTGGTGGCCACAGCACACAGCAACAGACCTTTTATGTTGATTTCTGTGTGAAACCATTGCTTTGTTGGCTTTTCAGAAAGCTGTGTTTTTTGGAAACAATCAAAGAGTTCATAACTGTACCTTGACAGGTGGACAGTGGCCAAATAAACAGCCACGGCTCAACAAGTTCCCCTTCTTAAACTCCCCCAGGTGAACCTTACCCCCTCCCTCCCAACTCTGACTCTGACTACCTTTCCTAGGTGGAGCAGCTTCTTATATGGACCTGGGTCTCATAGTGCTGGATGCTTCAGGTGAAAGTTTCATATAATAGGGAGGTCTTTCCCCAACAGCACCCCTTGGTTGCACTCAAGGACCCTAATAGGGCCACCCTTCCAAACTACTAGTCCAGGAAACCCTGCAGAAGTCCAAACCAGGACCACAATGGACGAACACTACCATCTATTATGCTGACCTTCAGATTCCCCCAGTACTTTCATTATGGTCTCTTCCTGACTGGGATTTAAAATGGGAATCATTCTGACCGGGCTGCACCACCGTTCAAGTGCTTCACCCATTATGGCCCCCCAGCCAGGTAAGACATTGCAGTCCATCACACTCAGGATGCCTGTTCATCCACTACAACATCTACACTAGATAGGATACAGCTTCCCCTTTATATTCAACCTACAAACTTTCAGCCATGAAATGCCAATGCAGTTTTGTGCTAATGAGAGAGTCTGTGAAAATAAGCACTGAATTGTCAAATGGAAGCCCCTGAAGGTAGAGATTACTAGCCTTGGTGGCCTCCAAGAAACCCAGCAGGGTTACCCCATAGGACTACATTGTCCACCATGCCTTGCAGGTGTCCGTGAGGGAATCCTACCCCAGGGATGCTGCCGTATAGTGTATCGGGTGAGCAAATAGTCCAAGAAGGTTAACTCTCCTAACATTGAATTGGCCTCCAAGCCAACTAAGTAACCTGAGTTGACGTCTGGCAGGGAAAACATCCTTCCTTACATCCTGCTTTTTCCTTCCTTTGGTCTCCTGGCCAGGAAAATAGACTGGAACCTATCCCAGCAGAGAAGCCAGCCCATGCATGCTTTCTGTGTTGTCCTTTTCAGTTCATGGAGTGTGAGGTGCTCTTTCATCAGATGTTTGTAAGAGAGAGAGAGAGGTTAAGCAAGCAAATTTATAGTTTCTCTGTCCAAACCCTACAGCCAATAGGGTGTCATGGTACTTAAAGGCTTCTGATACAAGCCAATTCCAAACAGCCATACTTCGGACCAATGGGGCAGAGAATATCTTCACACCTGCTCCCAAAACCATTTGTTAAGGTGATGCTTGCTTTCCTGTGGGGGTTGACTGAGAGAGCCCTGCAGAGAATCACTTGCCAAACTTGTTTGAGGCACTTACCCCAACCCTGTCGTAAAATTCACTATCCTGACTTAGTCCTAGGTGGGTGGAGGCGGGTTAACATGAATGCTTCTCACTAATGAAATAGTAACATTACATTGCTTTGCCTAAGTTACAAATAAAGACATGCAAAATATTTTTCAACTTGTATGCAAAATTTCACACCACAACAGGTTCTCAAGCACATTCATTTTAAGGGTTTATTGGGAATGTGGTAGGAAACAAACCAATAAACCCTGCACATGCTAGGATATCCTGTAGACACAAAGAGGGAGTGGACCAAGGGGTCAAAGGAGAATCGTATAAGCAAACAGACAGGCCACAGCCAAGTAAATCACATCTGAATTCAAGAAGAACATAACACCACAGTCTCAAATGGGCTACCACAGTCGAAGACCATGCTGGGTGTTGAAAATGTTAACAAGAAAACAAGAAAGCACATCTCCAGTGGGCTCAAAACTACAAGAGTGGAAAAATAACTTGGTTGGATGAATTCAGATTTTTTTTGTATCATGCTGATAGAAGGAATTCAGAGGAAGTAACATGAGTCCATTGAGCTATCTGGTTTTGTCAGCGGTGGCAGTGTGTCATGGTGTCAGGCATATTTTAGGGCAATTTATATCCATTGAGGAACATCAGAATGTAGAGGTGTATCTGAACATCGTTACTTACTAAGTTCACTTCTTCATGGCTACATTTGGATGGACACTAAGGTCCCATGGGCACAAGGCACATACTGTATATTCACTGAATGGTTCCAGGAATATAAAACCTGAAGCACAGCTTCCAGATCTTAACCTATCAAGCAACCCTTTGGGATGTTAATATTAAGGCTATGCTGTCATTAAATCTGCAGCTACTGTGCCTCTAAATAATTTTCACATCCCTGAAAAATGCATCTGCCATCTTGTGGAATCCATGTTGTTCTGAAGGCCAAAGGAGGCATAGCACTCTACTGAAAAGGAGAGCCGAAGAAACTGACAAGCCACTGTGTACTGTCAGACAAAGGCTAACCTCAAGAGGGAGACCGCAGTATTAAAGGCCTCGGCCATCCTGCTCTATTCTGGACCGTCAGCACTCCCACCCCAAGATTCAAGGACAGTTTTTATCCAGGGGTCTCAATGCTACTCAGTAGCCACTTGTACTAACTCTTGGAGCATGTGTGCGCTTTTTGGATATCTGTTACCTGATGTTGTGTTTAATTCATGGTGTCATCTTCATTTTCTGTTGTTGAGATTACCCTACTGTGAATAGTCTGGGGGACACAAGTCAGTCGGAATCTCATTGTACTGCGTACGCACCGCAATCAATTTGAACCTGACCTTGAACTCTGAAAGACCGCAGATAGTCGTCTGTGTCACAGTAATGAGCATAGTTGGATATTTGGAGAATGTATAAAACTTCAGCCAGGCCTTTTATTTTCTTCAAGCAGTTTTAAATTAAAGTGAAACGATGTGAGAAAAACAAAATGTCAGTTTTCATCGGGAACAAAAACACTTCATTTAAAAAAAATAATAATAAAAATGTAATAAACATTCATTCAGATAATTCTAGTGGGGGGAAGAAAGCAAGTGTTTGATCATAAAACCCAATTTGCAGGTCAGACAGCTCCTTCTTGTAACTGGAACGCTGCTTAAAACATTAACAACACATTAAACATGAAAGGAAATTAGAGCTTTTACTTTACTGTGGCATTATGCTTTGCTGCCAGACAGAATTAGACAGCTTTGCTTTGTTTGCGGCCTTTTTGTCACATTGGTGTGTAAATAGGAAACTGCAACGCACATGAAGTATGAAGGTTTTTTTTTATTGCTTTTATTAACCGTCGTTCTAAAATGCGGTTTTAATTAGAATCTAGAATTTGTTTTCAGTTGTAATATATACTTGTTATTTGTAAGTCACTTTGGAAGTAAAATTAAAGGACAAGCTGGAATTCTGCACGCAAATTTGGTTTGGGGCACTGTGATTTAAGATAAATAGACAGATAGATAGAAAAGGCACTATATAATAGATAGATAGTGTAAAAAGAAGTGACTCGACACACGTAGAAAAGGTTTGGGGAAACCACCCGTATAATATTCCTAGCTGCAAAGGATTCTTTTAAGTTCATTCAATGATGATGACAGTACGGAGTCCAAAACAGAACTGGTGAAGGTTTGAAAAGATGGCGATATTTAAATGGTCAGACAGGAAGTGAAGTATGTTAACTGGAAGTGATGTAGGTTGACCGGAAGTGATGTTTCTCTGACATCAGCCTGGGAGCCGGGACCTGAAGTGACAATCTTCTAGGCACCGGAACTGGAAGTGACATTCTTCTAGACGCCGGAACTGGAAAATGACATTCTTGATTCAGATAGGTTTTCTCATGGCTGGTCTGTAGAGATAGCAGGAAAAGGTTTAATGCACCCCCTCCTCCCCTGGCCTGGCGTGGAATTACCATTACTTGGTCCACACAACGTCCTCCTATTTGCACGTGTGTGACAATAGATAGATAGATAGATAGATAGATAGATAGATAGATAGATAGATAGATAGATAGATAGATAGATAGATAGATAGAAAAGGCACTATATAATAAATAGATAGATAGAAAAGACACTACAGTATATAATATAGATAGATAGATAGATAGATAGATAGATAGATAGATAGATAGATAGATAGATAGATAGATAGATAGATAGATAGATAGATAGATAGATAGATGCCCCAACCTGGATGGTTTAGATGGTGTCCCTGTTCTCAGAGGGGGCTATAAAAGAGGGTGACTAGGAAGAGATAGCCTTTCAAGACTGTTTACTGCCCCATTAACTGTTTACTTTTGATAACTTAAAAAGACAAAATGTTAACTGAAACAGTCCTGAAAAATGAACAGAGGCTTTAAAGAACTGAACTGATTGTAAATTAAATGGCCTGTTTAACGTGTAGTCTCTCGTCCAAGCTCCACTCTCCTCGGTGGTCCTCTCAAGACAGCATCAGCATCCCTGGGCTCCGATATTTATGTCCCTGGAACTAGAAGGGGTGGAGCTTTCTTCTGACCTTACTGTCGGGATTGGTTGCCCTCACTGGGCGTGTCTTCTGGGATATGATAAAAGGAGAGGAGACAGTTAGTGACATTGACCCCTCTCTCCTAAGAGTGGAACTGCTTACCTCGGGTGAGGTGATCGGGTTGCTCTCTGGCGTGCATGTGTTACAATGGATAATAACATGGTGAAAACTCTGAAGGTGGAAAGGCTGAATAAAAACTGCCATTTATTTGTTCATATATCAAGCACTGTGTGCAATCCTGTGTGTTGTTGGTGAGCGATTGCTGAGCTCACCAGTGCGTTCTTTCCTCTTAATGATATTCCGGACAGTTGTTTTAGGTAATCCTCAGGTTTTACCAATGATTCTGCTATTTTTATTCTTGTTTTTCCCCCTTCTTTGACTTTCATTGACACAGCTTTCGTCCTCACGTTAAACAAGGACAACTACAGACTCCAAAGGATAGAAGCGGGCCGAGTTATCTTATGAAGCAATGAAACCCACCTGAGGAATCACAAAACACTTGTGATGCCAACTGTCCCCAAACATTACGGTGCCTTGAAAGGAGGGGAACCATTTTGAAAAAGTGTTGTCATTTCTGCATGGTGTGACTGAAATGTAAGCAAATGCAATGTGCACTTTAACCACGTCTGAACTGACTGATTTGCAACTTTAAACAGTGGAGCAGAGGAGGTAAATCAAGGAAAAGTTATGGAGGGCAGTGTAGAACATACTGAACTTAGTCCACCGAATTTTTACTAATATAAATAATCTTTAACTTGTTTTAAAGATGTCTTAGATGCATATTAAGACCACAAAAACACATTTTTACATAACATAACAAAACATTCCCAAATGTAGTTATTCTAACTTTATATCACAGAAGGCCCGGGCCTATGCTGTGAAACACTAGAAACAAGACAGGAGCCAACCCTAGTCAGGGTGCAAGTATATTGCAGGGCCCACACATTCACACACACACACACACACACACACACATACACGCACACACACATTCATACACACACATACACATACATACACGCACAATACACATACAGGCACAGATACATACGCCTGAACACAGACAGACATTGACTGGCACACACAGATACACACGCACACTCAAACACAGACCCCCATCACACACACACACACACACAGTGTCAGTTTGGAAACACCTTTTAGCCCTTACCTGCATGAACACCAGAGACTGGAATACCCAGAAGAACCCAGGGAAGACGTGCAGACTCCAAATCCATGAGAGAGCACCACCAACCACTAGACCTCTTGGCATCCTGTCTGTACTGTAGGTAATAAATAAATTAAATGTAAAAATAACATCCAACTGCGGTGGGCTGGCGCCCTGCCCGTGGGTTTGTTTCCTGCCTTGTGCCCAGTGTTGGCAGGGATTGGCTCCAGCAGACCCCCGTGACATTGTGGTTTAGGATATAGCGGGTTGAATAATGGATGGATGGAAAAATATCCAATTCCGTGTGTTCTGCTAATGCTTCAGGTGCTCTATGCAGATTTTTTTTCCTTGACATTCAGTTGGCCATATTTTGGTCAAATAAAATGCTTTTTGAAGTAAAGTCGTAAGGTGAAAGATCTACATGTTGAAATCTCAATCAGCTTTAATTTTTTTGGAAATACTGAAACACAGAAGAGCCATTCAAAAAGAAACCCATTTTGCCAGCCTTAGTGTTGTATTATTTGTATTCAGAATGAGTTCCATTTCCAGCACTTACTCCAGAAGTGGCTCTGACAATCAGCCTATTAGTGTAGCTTTTTATTGTGATTTTTTTTTTTTGCTTTTTTATTTTAAAAACCATATAATTTGCGCATGCAGGCCTTTGCAATGTGCTGGTTGCTAACTATTAAACGAATGCATTTACTGGTCCAGATGTCTTTTTTTATTTCTTAGTGTCATTTGCGATTTTTTTATTTTATTATTATTATTGGTTTTTTTTTTTTTTTTTTGCTTCTCTGGCCAAGTAGTCACTGTAACAAATCTTTTATAAATGTTGCCTTACAGGATTTCCAAAAACCTTAGGTTATTTCATTTTAAGCTGCTTTACATTTTTTGCTTTTTAATTTAGCAATTTGGATGTCTGTATTGAATTAAAAAAAAAGCAACTTAGTGAAATGCTGGAAGGTGAAAAGAGATTTAAAAGAAAAAGGGTTTGCGAATGAAAGCTGCCTGAGAGCAGGCCTTTTAGCTGAGCTGCGTGTGTTTAAATGAGACAGGATATTTATTATTCAGTTGGAAAGAGTTCCCCAAAACAAAAAAGAAAAGAAAATATGGATGCACGAATGTGGGATTTGGGTAGCAGAGATACGTGAAATGAGGCGGCGGATATTCTGAGAGAGTCGGCGAGAGAGAGAGAGACGACGCTCCATAATCAGCCTGCGTTTGCTCCGAGGGCGACTTGCTGCAGCTCCAAATGTATTGTATATTTAAATAAACAGAAACATAGCATTCTATACAATAAACAAGGAGCATGAAAGCTTTTCTATCTGGTGCCGATGAAATCCTAGCTTGGAGGTGGCTCAGCTTAGTCTGGGTTACTATAGTCTAGAACATGAATGGCAGTGAGGTGCCCCCTTGTTTTTTTTAATTTGCTAATTTAATTCCCACCGTTGGCCTCTCCACTGCTCGCCTCTCTCTTATCATTATTTGACCAGTTGTTAATCACAGACTCCTGGAAGGCGGCTGGTAATCAATGGCTGCCGCCTCTGACGCTTTGTGCCTCCATTGCTGTGGGGACGCCTTTCTGACTGACTTCAGGCTGGGCTTTCATCTTCTTGTCAGCTTCCATTCATTTGCAACAGCTGCCCATGTGGCTGACGCTAGCTCTTTAGTGGCACAGCTTCCACCGAAGTGATGTGAGCAGTGTGAGTTTTTATTTGTGGGTACAATTTACATGGATCCTTGGCTCTGCACCTCAGAACAGGTTCTCCACCTGAAGCTAAGCATGTTCAAGCCAGGCCAGTATGTGGGTGAGAGACCATCTAGGAGAAACTCATGTTGCTGTTTGGAGGAGATGTTGGTGAGGGGGCTCTTCCTCTGGGCCCAATGCCCCAGTGCAGTGATGGAGATATTGTGTTGTACAAATTGGCGCCATCCTTCAAATGACACATAAAACCAAAGTCCAGACTCTCTGTGCTCATAAAAGATCCCTGGGCATGTCTTCCAGATTTCCACATATCCTGGCTAAATTGCTCACCATAGCCTTGATTATTCTGCCCCTAATCATCCCCTGTCCCTTGCTGGCTAACTATCTCCCTTGCCTCGTCACCACCTAATAGCTAATGTATAGTGAGTGTACTGGCGTGAGAATGGCTGCCGTCGTGTCATCCAGGAGGATGCTACACATTGGTGGTTCTTGAAGTGGTTGTCTACTGTCTAACTCTAAAACCCTTTAAGTAGGTTAGATAAATGTAATTAAAAGTTAATTAGATTGTGTGTAGAGAAGCAGAAATTACAAACCGAGAGTGAGCAAACTGGAATGTTCTGGAGATTTTTTTTTCTACAGGTTTGCTGGTTTTGAACATCAAATTTTGAGAGAGACTGAAATTCATCCTAACAGGCCTTACATAAAAACTGTCCAAAAAGTGCAGTGGACAATTTGTTCTAATTTAATATTGTGCCATAAAATACACAGTGTCCTCTGGTGAATGAATGAATGAATAAATAAATAAATAAATAAATACTTTTAAAGTCAAAGTTCTTCTGCATGAAGTTATCCCCTCCTCAGCACACCCAGACTTCTACCTCAGCCGGTAATGCACAGTTCCTGGAGTTGGCACCTCAGCCAGTAACCTGTGGCTCTTTCACACTGATGCCACCACATTATAGATCGTCCTCTGTTCCCGTAGCCGCATTTGCTCCACTGTTCAATAGACATGAACTCCGCCATGCACTCGAACCTTCACTTAGCCAGTTGCTCAACAGATGTCACCTGTCCTGTATTCCCACTTCTCAGACTCAAAATTCCAAAATGATTGATCTCTAGCTCTCCTTTCATTCCTTTCTGAGTTTTGTATGTTTTTTCCTCGCCCTATCATTAACCCACCCCATTTTATTAGGCTTGTCACCCAGGTTCTGCCCACTAATTACAGAAATGTCATTTAAATGGTAATAACTGCACTAACACTTTGAACGTGAGGTTCGAGTTAGCTTGTATGTTGCTGAGCGTGTCAAAATGCGACATACAAGACAAGTTGTACGTCAGTATACGGCCACTATAGACACAGCCAGCTTGCTGGCAAGCTTTGCTGCCACCTTTCAGTTACCTACTATAGTGCTGCCATCTAGTGGATACCATAAAATTACTGTATATATATTCTTTATTTCGTCAATTTCTCGTATTAGGAATTTGTTAGTTTTTGCATATCTCTTAGGGTCAGAGCACAGGGTCAGCCATTGAACAATGCCCCTGGAGAAATTGAAGGTTAAGGGTCTTGCTCAAGAGCCCAGCTGAGTAGGATCTCTTTTGGCAGTGACGGGGATTTGAACTGGAAACCTTCAGGATACCAGCGCAGATCCTTAGCCTCAGAGCCACCACTCCACCCCTAATATATATATATATTGGTGGCAACAGCTTTAAGCAGACAGTTCCTTGCTATGTCTTTGTGAAAAAGGTTTAAAGCTACTGATTTTTTGAAACAACTAGATCTATTGCGATTGAATATTTTGATGATGATGACAATTGGTGGAACCTGTAGGCTCTGGTGCTGATGCTGATGTTTGCCTCATCAGGAGAGCATAGCGCGGACATTCTGCCGACCACCAAGTTCAAACAGTCACCAACTACCCAATGCGTTGTGTGCAACAAGTGTGGACAGTGGGAAACAAAATGCATTATACTTACGACACATGTGCTTCCAAGCCTGCATGCTGCCATCTTTCTAGCATTCTCCTTCCAGTGTACACTTTTAGTTGTGTTTCTGGTCAAAATAAAGTAATTAAGAGTTTCTTGACATTTTTGATAGAGTTATTATTGACTACAGAACTGTTTCTTTCTAACATATGTCTTTACACTTTTTATGAGTTTTCATAGAGTTCATTATTTATCATGTACGCTGTAATCAGTAGGCTGAGCCCCAAACCCCAGACATAAACGCTCAAAGCATTTTCAGGGTCAGATATAGATAGCCTTTTGTTATTAACAAATGTTATCTTCATAGAAAGAATAAGACAACCAAAGTACATACAGTCCAGAATACAATCGTCTTCCTCCACACTCCTCTCGTCAAGCCTCGTCCACCTCCTTCCAACTCTGACTGCTTGGTCAAGATGATGTGGTTCATTTTATCGTTGACCCGGCTGTAGGACATGGTCCATCGGTCACACATCTGGGTCAGACAAGACTCCCACAAAGTAGGGACCATATGTTCATACAGTGCCCCCCGGTGGTACCCATAGAAACCCAACAGGGCTGTGTTTCTGAACTCCAGTTCCCATGATACCTTGTGGGCACCCAAATCCCAGGGACTCTTCCCTTTAGCGTGGGCCATAGTAGCCAGATGCTGATGTCTCTCCTGATCTTCCCTGCCAGGTACTTTTGTTTTCTTGTTACCATCCAGTCAGAGAGCCTGTTTTTTTGTTTTCTTTTATCATGGTGTCCCATCCTGACAAGGAAATGCTTTCTGGATTTCCTGTTCATCTCCTGTGGCACTCACAATGGATAGACTTATACTGCAGTGTCCTGGTTAGGCTGGCGGGTCGTGCTAAAAGCCATGAACATTGCTATAAATAAATTCATTATAACACACCCCACTCCCCCATCACCGGACTCATCTCCCCACTGTGACACATCCACTATGGTTCCTTAGCCGTTTCCATCAGGTGCACTTTCAAGTTTCCTCTATTCTGACAGACAACACCCCATATAAAGGATTCAAGACTTATAACAGGATTTTAAAGGGTCATGGCCCCCGAAACATTTGTTTTAATAGAAAAATACATTTTTGAAGCAGAAGCTGTTTTCCTTTTATCCAAGAAGTTTGCATCTTCACCAATGGCCGTTGGGCGTAACAGGACCATTCAGTATTTCGTGGCATCCTGATGGGCACATTAGGGGCACTGTGAAGCTCTTGGTGACGTACCCACAGTTCAGTAATCCACCCTACAACCACAGAAGACTTAACTTCTGAGCGAGAGCTTCAAAATGGTTTGATTGTGACTGCTTTTTAAATAGAAATCCCAAATTGTTAAAGCAGTAACTGTTCTGCCTGTGTCTCTCTCTTCTTTAAAACATCAGTTTTCATTAATAAACTCCCTGTGGGTCATCTTTGATGCTTTAGTGAAGTACAGATTAGCTGCAGGGAAATTACAGTGCTGCCTTATGAAGATTTACAGTACAGAAGTGTCACTCGTCAGATGGCTGTGATGAATGTCTGCGAATGACAGTTGGGGGCTTGTAGCAGTTTTTAATTTAAAGCCAATGGGCCCTCAATCTTTCGAAGACAAAATGGATTTAATTTTAGGCAGTCTGAGCACCCACTAAACTCTTTTTTATGTCAACGTTCTCCATTCTGTCAAGCGATGGGTGACGGCCATTTTGAGTGTGATGTGTGGAAACAACACAATTTTACCTCTATTTTTTTCTAAGCTCTGTCAACTCCTGAAATTTGATGTGCATGCCAGTTGAAATTGTGCTATTGTGGGGACCCAGCCAGTGGAGGTGATGCTGAGGGGTGAAGAAAGAAAAAAAGACAGACATGCATGACTGGAGTAATGGAGGCTCTGGATGGCTCCATTGGATACCCAGGCTGGTGAAAGATGTGAATGTGTCCTCCAGCCTAGAAGTTTGTACTGCCTTTGATGGTGTACACATAGCAGATGACCTTAATGTGTTGCCTGCCTCAAGTTCAGAGTCACTGGTGTCTCCAAAATGTACTTAACTGGTTCACAATCATGTGCCACACTCTTCAGTACATTAGCCCACTCACCCTAGGACTGCCTTTTTATTAACAAGATACAAAAAGGGACTGAGAACCAAAGGTCAAAGCAAACTAAACACAACACCCTGCTGCCTTTCTGGACCCACTTGAACTGTCCTCCTCTTTCCCACTTTAAAAGTACTTTTTTCCACCACTTGAGCTTTCTTCCCAATATCTTCTCATAGCTAAAAGGAATACCCCATCCAAAAGGTGGAAAAATAACCATAAGATTCTTACCCTGTGTATTTTGTACTGATGACCAAAACATTTGTAATCTCAGGAAAACAAGACAGGACTCTTGACCAATGAATAAGGGCGAGGGGTTGGGGCAGATCTTAATTTCCAAAGCTCCATCCCATGTATATTGCATTTCCTATTTATGATGTGTGGTGATTTTTATTTATCTACTGTATATATTTAAAATGTGAAGGTCTGTCCGTCTGTCATGTGATAACTGGGGAAATACTGGGGCTGAAACCTTAACCTTGGTCCTAATCTGAAGTTTATGAGCTGATACATTCTGGAAATTTGAGGTAGCACCAAATTTGTGGTAACAACAACCTTGGGTATGTGACCCGAGCTTGTGTGTTTATTACAACAAAAGTGATCACAAAAGCAAGTGACATATCGGAAACAAAAAGAAGAGCAGTGACATCTGCTGAAGTAAATGACAAAGAACCCCATAATAGGAAGAAGAAGAAGAAGAAGCAGAAAAAAAAGAATAAGAAGAACAACGGCATCTGCTGCATGTCAGGCAAATCACAGAGGTTGATTACGTGACAAAGAACTGCATAATAGGAAGACGAAGCATAAGAACAGTGACATCTGCTAAGTGTCAAGCAAATCACAAAGGCTGATTACATGGCAAAGAACTCTGAATAGGAAGAAAAAAACAAGAATAAAGCAACTTCTGCCTAGCATCAAGAAAATTACAAAGGTCGATTATGTGACAAATGTGTTCAGCTCAGGCAGGCAAAGCATTCCAAACAGTGGTGAAGACGTTCAGCTCAAAGTATTACTGTCAGACCGCTCTCTTCTCTCCAGGGCATTTATAACATGCAGTGACTTAGAAAGTCACCTCAGCCATGCAGCAGCCATCCTGATCAGTTACTTTTCTTCCTCTGCCATTCTGGACCACTAGTATTAACTCTATGAGATTTTTCTCTGCTACTCAATAGCCACTAATACTGACAACTGTATGACTATTACATGGATATATCATCTGATGTTGTATTAATGTATGTGTCTGGTACTCATTGCCTGTTGTCTGTAGCATATTACCATCACCAGTCGGTGTAATTCATACAAATCAGAAAGTATTGGTACTGTGTACACCTGACACTTAATACGAACTTCACATTGTACAGTCTGCTATCAACCAGGAGGTGGTCTGTATAAAGAGCAGGAGCTGCACTCCATCATCTCTTGGGTCTCCTATGCTGTGGTGAGTTTGAGGAACATTACTTTCAGTACCTCCACCAAGGTTGTATGTCTCTCCAGATTATTCTACTTCTTGCTGCCTATATTTGACTTTTGATTTTGATTTGGTATATACTGTATTAACCCCTGTGAGGAATTTATCTTTTCACATGACCTGTGGTGGTCAGAGTGCAGGGTCAGACATTGTACAACGTCCCTGGAGCAATTTGTAGGTTAAGGGCCTTCATCAAGGGCCCAACAGAGTAGGATCCCTTCTGGCAGTAGCGGGATTTGAAATGGCAACCTTCTAGATACCAGCGCAGATCCTTAAGCCTCAGAGCCATTATATGGGCCTATAGCCCACATACAGGGCAGCGACATCTACATTTCTACAGTCTGTTGTGAGCTCTCAGCTCCAGTGGTCTTCTGTTGGACTCAAGGCCATCCATTACCAATCAAGAATCTGTTCACATAGTAGTTGATGGCTTAGTAATGGTTTAATATAAAAACACTGAATGTTCAACTAATAACCCAAAATAGCAGTCTACGCTTCCATAATTTTCAAAAGATAAATAGTATTTGGACAAAGAGTAATAAATTGAATAAAATTCTAAGCAGGTGCGAGATTCTCATTTCTTGTTGGATTCTTTAATAATGGTCTAACAAAAAGCAACTTATTCATAGTGCTGAACAAATGCGCATTGTGGTATATTCTTTACTCATACTTCACCTTCTATTGTTATTTCTTTATAATAGCGTGAAGTATATAGTCCCTCTTTCATATGATAATATCATAGTCTCATGCAGATGCCTCAGTGAACCAGTTTCAGTTTGATTTTTTTTGGTGACTTGGGGTCAGACAAAGCAACTCTCTGTCTCCACATACACACACACACACACACCACTCAGCGAAATGCTGAATCCTACAAGGGAACGATTTTATCTGAGAAGAAACAATCTTGAAAACAGACAGGTTCACTCGAGGTAGGTCCATTTGGTTTATTGCTTTTTAAAGTGGTCTGGCAGTGCATTCTGCAGTAAACAGTTTAAGTTTAATTCCAGAGGAGTGAGCTAACCTCATTGGCAGCCTGCTAAATAAAATATATTACTTAAGAAAAGCAGTTGCTTATTTCCTGTAGCCCAGGTCAAATTAGGGGACAAATTCAATCTGTCATCACTTCAGCCATTGTAAACACCAATGCCAAAAAAATCAAACTAAAAAAGTCAACAATAAATGCTTTAGAGGGAACAAACAAGTGCAAGTAGATTTCCCATCTTTGCCCATGATGCATTGCAAATGGGCACACAATGAAAGTTGTCCTGTTTCATCTGCACAAACCAGATAAAGTCTAATGAATAAGTTCATTTTAATACTTGCTTGTTCATAAATGTCTATTCATCCAAGTGGCAGGCTGTCACAGTGGAAATCACAAATGCGGTGACTCATGTTATTGACTTGAGTAAGGCGAGGCGTTTTAAAAGCTGAATTCGTTTAATTAGAAAATGTAGAGCTGCGCTCTCTTCTAGGAGTTAAGCACATGTGTAAGTACACCTGACTGTCCGCCAAGGGGGCACCCCCTGCTCTGTTGTGGAGAACATCTAAGGATAACAGACAGAAGATGGTCCCATGAGATTTATTATTTTATTCTCCTCCATGGTGGCACAGTGGCTAATGCTACCAGCTCTTAGACACAGCATCCTGGGTTCACATGCCATTCCTAATTGATGTCCTAGTGGAGTTTGAGTATTCTCCCTGTGGCTGTGGGAGTTTCCCTCGGGTACTCCAGTTTTCATCTATCTATCTATCTGTATAATAGAGAGCCCTTAACATCTATCTATCTAATATATAGTGCCTTACATCTATCTATCTATCTATCTATCTATCTATCTATCTATCTATCTATCTATCTATCTATCTATCTATCTAGCATAGCACTCTTCAGTGAGTGTAGGAGCAGAGCACTGTGAACAATTCTCAGCCAAAATACAAGTATAAATTATACTAATTACTAAATACAAAACTGGAATACATAAAAATACAGATTTGTTAAAACACACAGAGAACAAGGTAGAAACTGATTAACCATAAATGGAAACCGACAATAACTATCCATTATTTAATTGGCCAGTTGACAACAGAGGAGATTAAAATTGTAAAAGAGAAAGTCAAAGACAAAGTCAGAGTCCTGGAGTCGTGTTCCAGCCAGCATGTCTCCCCTACCTGGGTGTTCAAAGTGTTTATCTTGTTTGTTTTGTGTTATTTTGTGCCATTTTGTTGTATTAATGTTTATTATGTACATTTTTCTTTGTGTTTGTTGATAATGATGTGGCCTTCATTACGTCCCTTGTGTTTTGTGGGTGACTCCGCAAGGGGCGGGGCCACCTGCCAATCACCTCCAGGAACAGGCCCTCCATGCTATTAAGAGAGGGCCTCCCATAGTTAATAGCAATTCTTTGAATGCACTGGGAGTGGTGAGTGTTTTTGGTGAGTTTATGTGTGATTGCTTTACTTTGTGTTTTCTGAAATTTTGAACATGTGCTCTGCTTCTGACTACTCGTCTTGGATTCTGTTTTTGATACTGAGCTTATTGATATTTTTGAGCCTTTGCTCTATTGATGACCATGATTTCTAGATTCTGGGTTGGGACTTTGTTTACTGTGTATCTCCTTGTGCTCTATGAAGCTTTGGAACACTCACAGCCTTTAGTAAAAATATAACCTTTTATTTTTATCAAGATTCATCTCATCCCTTTTGTTTCTAGTTGGGGTATTTTGATTGTGTTTCCGTGTCTAGTGGCAAAATCAATTGTTTTTGATACCTGTGCTTTCCGGACTGTCAGTTCACGACACCTGCAGACCTCAGCTAAATGGCTGCCTAGCCCCCTACTGAGTTTTCTATAGTGAAGTCTGAGCTGGCCATCCAATCTGATGAGAGAATCTTTCCATCCAATGTTACCAACGCTCCTTTATCTGAGATGAATTTTCAATATGCAGGAGATCAGCCGCACTGAATGCCACATCCAGATACTGAGAAGTGAAACAGAATAGAGCAGGGTTAGTAAGAGTTTAAAAATATTGTTGTACATATAATTCTATACAAATGACTAATAGACAGAAATGCAGCATGCACAGATAATCAGCAGCTCTAGTCAGGGTAGGCTACACTAAAGTTGTGAGTCTTTAGCCTGGAGTTAAAAGCTGAGACCAAAGGGGTTTATCTTATATTATTATATTCCACAGATTCAGGGCCCTGTAAGTAACTGCTTAACCTCCCTCTGATATTTTATTAATCCTTGGAATCATAAACAGATGGACATCTTGAGATCTTAATGTACACTCTGGTTTGTAAGTTAAGATAAGCTCCGATAAATTAAAAGAGCCTTGACCATTTACGGCTTTATAAATTAAAAGAGGTTTTTGAAATTAGCCCTAAGCTTAACTGGAAGCCAGTGTAAGGACTTGAGAGCTGAGTTATGTATTTTCAGTTAGTTTGCTGCACACATCAAAGGACCTGAGTCTCTTCAGAAAGTACAGTCTGTTCTTGCCCGTCTGATACAGCACCATTGTGTTGTCAGATCATTCGAGTGTGTATGTGAACCCCAGGTACTTATAGCGCAACACCACCTCTTGTTCTTCTGCCAGGATGATGACAGGTCTCAAAAGCTTCTTGACATTCCAGAAGTCCACCACCAACTCTTTTGTCTTATTGATGTTGAGCTGCCGGTGGTTTTCCCTGCACTGCAAGACAGTCCCCCAACAGCCTCCTGTTCTCTGACTCATCTTCATTGTCAATACAACCTGTGATGGAGGAGTCATCTGAGAACTTCTGTAGATGACATGAACTGGCAGCATACTGTAAGAATGAGGGACATTCAAAAAGTTTCCACACTTTTTTTTAACTCTATTAAGAATTTCAAAAACAAATTACATCACTTTTCTACATTGTCACCTTCCTTTGCTATGCGATTTTTCCAGCTTTGTACCAACTTTTTAATTCCATCAGCAAAAAATGTTGTTCTTCTGTTTTCAAGAATCAGTTCCAGGGTTCTTTATTCATTCCTCGTGGCCGTGGCTGTAGCTGGATGTCCGGCGCGCTCTTCATCCGTTACACTAGCATGGCAATTTTTGAACATTTAAATCCACTCATACAGTTAGGTCAATAAATATTTGGACAGAGGCAACTTTTTTCTAATTTTGGTTCTGTACATTACCGCAATGAATTTTAAATGAAACAGCAGCATCATCAGCAAAGTCAAGATCCGTTAATCTTTCTTCACCAACAGATTCCCCACAGCTGCTGGACCCCACGACCTTGTCCAACACCCAGTCCATGCAAGCATTGAACAGAGTAGGAGCAAAACACACCCCTGATGAACCCCAGAGAGGAACAGAGTTCTGTCATATGCTTTTTGTGGGCAGAAGGTGTGCAGGAGCACAAATTCATCTTTGCATGTACGCTTAGTATGGGGATCAAGTTCTCTCTCATAGAGTCATCTCTAGTTAGGTCCATAAATATTTGGACAGAGACAACTTTTTTCTAATTTTGGTTCTGTACATTACCACAATGAATTTTAAATGTGCATCCTCTGTATTTACTTTCGTGCAGTCTTCTCTTTATGGTAGACTTGGATATCGATACGCTTACCCCCCTGGAGAGTGTTTGTTCACTTGGTTGGCTGTTGTGAAGGGGTTTCTCTTCATCATGGAAATGATTCTGCGATCGTCCACCACTGTTGTCTTCCATGGACATCCAGGTCTTTTTGCGTTGCTGAGTTCACCAGTGCTAGCTTTCTTTCTCAGGATGTACCAAACTGTAGATTTTGCCACTCGTAATATTGTAGCAATTTCTTGGATGGGTTTTTTCTGTTTTCGCAGCTTAAGGATGGCTTCTTTCACCTGCACGGAGAGCTCCTTTGACCGCATGTTGTCTGTTCACAGCAAAATCTTCCACATGCAAGCAACACACCTCAAATCAACTCCAGGCCTTTCTGATTAATTGATAAGACATAACGACAGACTTGAACACACCTGCCCATGAAATAGCCTTTGAGTCAATTGTCCAATTACTTTTGAGCCCCTGAAATGAAGGGATTGTGTTAAAAAATGCTTTAGTTTCCTCACATTTTTATGCAATCGTTTTGTTCACCCCACTGAATTAAAGCTGAAAGTCTGAGTTGTTTCATTTAAAATTCATTGTGGTAATGTACAGAACCAAAATTAGAAAAAAGTTGTCTCTGTCCAAATATTTATGGACCTAACTGTACATGACTCTATGAGAGAGAACTTGATCCCCATACTAAGCATACATGCAGATATGCATTTGTGCTCCCGCACACCTTCTGCCCACAAAAAGCATATGACAGAACTCTGTTCCTCTCTGGGGTTCTGTCTGGGCTTGCGACTGTCCTGGATAAAAACCAAGATCCAGGCCTTTAATGACCTCTTGGGCACAGCCATCAGCAGTGTGTCTGTTTGCGGAGAGTGTGTTGACCTTGTTGAGAGGTTTACTTACCTTGGCAGTGACATTTATGTCTCTGGTGACTCATCCTATGAAGTCAGTAGACGGATTGGGAGAGCATGGACGCTATCCAGTAACCTGAGATGAAGACTGGACTCCTTTGGTACTGTGTCTCTCCGGAAAACAGAGGGTGATCTGGCTCATAGTATCCTCATTGTTGGGGACCCAAGTGGCTAGACCAGGCCAAGGAGTCATCCACATAACACTTGGTTGTGGCAGGTGGAGGGTCATTTCCGGAGGGTAGGACTGGACCGCGTGTCTGCCTGGGGGGTTGCCAACCGGGATCCCGAGATGTTTTTCCATGTAGTGGGTACGGTAATGCACTGTACCAGTGCATGCTCCCCAATTTGACTTGACTTGACTTGTTCATCTCTGGTGCAGTTTAAAAGTTTTGCAGCCATCTTCACCACAAGATGACAACTCTTATACTAAACTGCAATGGCAGCCAGTTGCCAGACAGAACTAGTCACATGACACTCTCAGACACGACTAATTACTACTCCCGCTTTCACCATTTCAAACAAAAATATAAAGGTGCGGAAACTTTTTGATCGTCCCTCAACATTGTTCAGAGGGTAAACAGAAAAGGAGACAGGATGGTTCCCTGAGGTGCCCCAGAATTTTACAGCACCATCTCCAACACACAGCAAACTACTCTCTGGTGGTCAGGACATCAGTGATTTTGAAGATGGTGGATGCATCAAGATGCATAACCTGTAGCTTATTCCCTAGTTTTTGTGACAGGTTGGTGTTAACATAGCTGGGGAAATCAAAGAACATAATCCTGACTGTGATGAAGGTGTTATCCAGGTGGAAGTAGGCTAATTAATAGGTGATTCTAATATGGCTTCTCTTGGATGCTTCCAGCTTTGTAAAGGTTGAGTTATGTTTTTGGACTTCTCTAGTGCCTTCAACACCATCCAACCTCTGCTCCTTAGGGACAAGCTGACAGAGATGGGAGTAGACTCACACCTGGTGCCATGGATCATGGACTATCTTACAGACAGACCTCAGTATGTGTGTCTTGGGAACTGCAGGTCTGACATTGTGGTCAGCAACACAGGAGCACCGCAGGGGACTGTACTTTCTCCGGTCCTGTTCAGCCTATATACATCAGACTTCCAATACAACTCGGAGTCCTGCCACATGCAAAAGTTCGCTGATGACACTGCTATTGTGGGCTGCATCAGGAGTGGGTAGGAGGAGGAGTATAGGAACCTAATCAAGGACTTTGTTAAATGGTGCGACTCAAACTACTTACACCTGGACACCAGCAAGACCAAGGAGCTGGTGGTGGATTTTAGGAGGCCCAGGCCCCTCATGGACCCTGTGATCATCAGAGGTGACTGTGTGCAGAGGGTGCAGACCTATAAATATCTGGGAGTGCAGCTGGATGACAAATTTGACTGGACTGCTAATACTGATGCTCTGTGTACGAAAGGACAGAGTCGACTATACTTTCTTAGAAGGTTGGCGTCCTTCAACATGCTGCAGATGTTCTACCAGATGGTACTGACGAGTACCCTCTTCTGCACGGTGGTGTGCTGGCTAGGGAGCATAAAGAAGAAGGACGTCTCACGCCTGGACAAACTTGTTAAGAAGGCAGGCTCTGTGGTAGGAATATAGCTGGACAGTTTAACATCTGTAGCAGAGCGACGGGCACTAAGCAAAATCCTGTCAATCATGGAGAATCCACTGCATCCACTTAACAGTGTCATCTCCAGACAGAGTAGCAGCTTCAGTGACACTTTTCTCATTGTCTTGCTCCACTGACAGACTGAGGAGATCGTTCCTCCCCCACACTATGCGACTCTTCAATTCCACCTGGGGGAGTAAATGCTAACATTATTCAAGTTATTGTCTGTTTTTACATGCATTTTTATTATTCTTTAATTTAATATTGTTTTTTGTATCAGTATACTGCTGCTGGATTATGTGAATTTCCCCTCTGGGATTAATAAAGTATCTATCTATCTATCTATCTATCTATCTATCTATCTATCTATCTATCTATCTATCTATCTATCTATCTATCTATCTATCTATCTATCTATCTACCCAGCTCAGGGTTGCTTTGTGCCATGAACCCGGTGCTTCCAAGGAGGGCTGTGCCCCCTGTAACCGGGTACTGCATGAATAAGGAGTGAGAATGCTATGTTGCGTCATATTTTCCACCAGCTACATCTGAAGGGTGTCCCATTAACGCTTCATATCTGTGTTTCTATTGCCTCGCTCTTAATCTTGAGAACAGACCACCTCACATTTTAGCAAGGCAGAAGAAAGAAGCGGTTCCTTGGTTTGACATTGTCATGAGGAATGCCAGTGTCAGTTCAGAGTTGTGTCTTTTTAATTTGTAAGTTAACGTGTTTTTTACTCTGTCACTTTAACTATGGAAAAGTGAAGAACATATAAGGATACAAAATCATCCTAAAAGAATTGTGCCAATATAATACACTGTATACAGAGGGAATGTGCCAATTTAGAACTCACACCAGCTATACAGTAATCTAATTACAGTTATTTATTTCTTTTGTATTTATATTAGTTTACTGATTGATGTCTCCTTTATCTCAGAAGCCATTTTATTTGCATACAATGAGAAAGAAAATCAATTTCTCGTTAAAGCACGTCCTGTCTTACTGAGCTTGTCAATTACGCCATTGGCCCTGTGTTCTCCTTTTGACTCAGTCATGGAGATTAGAGCGGATCACCTTCATTGATAATGAGGGGAAAGCAACAGCTTGGAAGGTGAACTGTGATGATCCTAAAAAAGCAAATTAAGATGTCGGGTAGCTGTTTACTATGAGAAAACCCTTGGGTGAGCTGGAGGTTAAAAGAGAAATGAAAGTTTCTGAATATGAAAATAAAGTCTAAATGTGTCAATCAGGATAAACAGCACTAACAAGTAAGGTCCGTGTGGCCATTAGGTAAGATCTTAAAGCACTCGCGCAAAACTGCGCCTTGAGACGCCCAAACTAATTCCATAGGAATGGAAAATCAGAAAAGCGATCTCTTTGCTATCTTTTTTGGTTTCTTCTAGATAACAATGAGATCATAAAGAAATCAAAGGGAAACACGTAAGACCTGGCCGTGGCAGATAGGTGGTCATTTCTGGAGGGTGGGACTGGGCCACATGTTTGCATGGGAGGTTTCCAACCAGGATCCTGAATAAGGCACATTACCTGCATTGTGAGGGAGCGTCAGTTACAGCACTACAGCCATGTGACATGATTCCCCGAGGGTGATCCAGCTCATAGGTTTCTCATAGCTGAGGACCTGAATGGCTGGACCAGGCCAAGGGGACACCCATGTAACACCTGGCTATGGCAGATAGGTGGTCATTTCTGGAGGGTGGGACTGGGCCACGTGTCTGCCTTGGGGGGTTACCAACCAGGATCCCAAGCTATTTCTTGGCGTGGTGGGTGCGGCAACTCGCTCTACTGGTGCTTGTACCCCAACCTGACCTGATGTTCTTTTGTCTCCTGATTCTTAGATTTTTCTACTTAGACAAAATACACCAGTATTCTCAGAAGTATCTCTTCTTGAGTTCATTCAGAGATCTCAGCAAAGTCTGGGTTCAGATTTTCCAAACGATGTCTTGACATTTTTTTGCAATTTGAAAGCGTATTCAGTAATTTATGGTGAAATGTATGGAGAGCTGTTTGTGGCAATAAAACACTTCACTGTGCTTACAAAGCTGTAGTCCTTGCTTCAGATTAATGCTATTAGTGGCTCTAATTTATATTGCTGTGCTCCAATTAGATCATTCTAGAAGAAAAGGTAGGTAGTGTGGCATAGGGGTTAAGACTTTGGACGTCAAGCCCTGCAGTTGTGGGCTCAGATCCCACTACTGACACCATTGCGTGATCATGAATAAGTCATGCCATCTGCCTGTTCTTCAATTGGGGATACAAAAGAAATGTAACCAATCTTATTTCAAATGTTGTAAGTCACCTTGAATAAAAACATCGGTCTGATAATAAGTAAAAATGTGAAGTCTAGAAAGAGATCTCACAGAATACAGCATGCTTTTTCAATCCAAATTCTCCATTCTGACCCCTTTTACCTCAGTTGTATCTCATGTCTCCTTTCTGCGTAAAAGCTATTTCTCCTAATAAACTTTAGGAGAAATATCAGTGACAAAGTTAATTTTTAAATGAAACATAAATGAGAATCTCTTTTAAGTCTCTTGAGCCTTCAAAGATCAACCTTTAAAGAGTGAAATGCCCTGTGGGTCTGTTGTGCAGCACAGGCACTCAACGCTGTCCTCATTACTCCTTGGTATGTGCAGAACGGTCACTATTGGGGGTACTATGTCATGATTGGGCCTAATGACCCTGTTCTCCCCTTTATCCTCTTTATTAAGTAGACCTTAAGAGAATGTCCTAAATCCCATACTCTTACCACACTGCATTGGTTTTAACTGCTATTGTAGGTCAACCCCCCCACCCATTTTCTTTTACATCTATAACCCCATGTAATTAATTAGTGTACTAATTAGAGTACCAAAACAGGCAGAAGAAATAGTTACACATTTATTCATGCATCATAGGTAATAAGCCGAAGATATAATCAAGCAGAGTATAAAATAAATGTTGGCATAATAATAACATTATATCCTGGTTCATGTTAAGCATCCAATATCCTTAGATAACCAGGTGGCTGTCTGAATTTAATATGTTGATTTGTGTCTGGTCTGACGTGGTCAAGCACTGATCGCCCTTGATGAATCAACATGCTGTCGGCAAAGGGCAGAAGAAACACGGCCTGTCCTCAAGATGAAGAATGGCAGCAAGAAAGAGAGAGACAGAGACAGAGTATGCATCTGTATAAACCGTAATTTAAAGGAATCCTGTGGTTTCTTCGCACAACTTCTCATATCAATGTTGGGGTACATTCACCGATAAAGCAGCTCAGGCTCAACTCAGCCCCCATAGTAGCCCAGTCCAGTTTGTTGTCGATGTTTCATAAGATGCACAAATGTAGTTTCAAACCAACAAAAAAGATAGGATATACAGACGATTAAGTTGTAAACTGCCTTCTTAACCTCCTAAGTGTTAGACCCAAGGATTCCTTGGGCTATAAAAGCAGTGCTAAATGCGTTAGTCCCAAGTGTCACTCGGGCGATGGCATAGATGCATTTCGTGTAAGTCCTGTGGTTTATTTGGGATGTAAAAATGCCAACAGCATTACTGCTGAGTGTTACTTTCGCAATGGTATTGGTGTGTCTTACATAAACATCAGGCAACGGTGTAGGTGCATCTTCTCCTAGGCTCACAATAGCATCTCATAAGAAACGCCTCTCATCAGCAGTGATGTCAAAGTGTATCTGTCTTCAGTTCATGAAATTGAAACAGTCAGTGAAATCAAAGATGAGTCTGGGAATATGAAAGTGACCGAACATGTGCAGTGTGCTGTTCATATTTTTATTATTACCAGTAACGGCACACTACACGATAACATGCAGTGAATACACTTGACTTGAGCAGTCATACTTGTCATCCTCTTTCTCTGTATGTCTAGCTTTCTTTTGCTCACAGGTTGATGCGCTTGCTGCTTCTTGTCCACAAAATAGTTTGTGGTCTCAGAAAAAAGAAAATCAGTTTTGGAAATGAACAATGTGGCAGTCGGAGAGCAGCAGAAAGCCATAGAATGAAATGATGTGTTTCACTGACGATTTTCTGTGGTGGCGATCTGTGCCACCACCACCTGATCAGGGCACCGTGCAGTCCCTGCATCGATGGATTAAAGGCCAGACATTCACATGACCATCATCATCTAATTCTTCCACGTGAAGCCTGAACACCATGAGGACTGATTGAGACTATTGATGTTTGGTAGAATGCCCAGTAGGGGCTGGATGGTCTCGTGGCCTTGGAACCCCTGTAGATTTTGTTTTTGTTTTTTCTCCAACCCTCTGGAGTTTTTGTTTTTTGTTTGTTTGTTATTTCTGTCCTTCTGGCCATCGGATCTTACTTTATTCTTTCTAAATTAGTATTGCCTAATCTTATTTTTATATATATATTTTTCTTTCTTCATCATGAGCACTTTGAGCTACATCATTTGTATGAAAACGTGCCGTAGAAATAAATGTTGTTGTTGTTGTTGTCTTTAACAAATTGGTTGGAGTGAAAATGGAGGCCCTCAAGACCTGTTTGGGTCTGTTGCAGTGTGCTTTTAGCTGGGGATGATCCTGAGCTGATGTGGTCTTAGTCCGTATTTACGCTAACAAGACTAACTTTTCATCACGTTACTTCCGGGACAGGCTTCCGAACTGTACGTTATTTGGTTTTCTTACTGCACATCCACTTTTTGTTTGCATGTGGGTCATGTGCTTGTAAGATTTCATTTATACATTAAGAGTTTCTATCTTTATATCTCTCCTGTTTGGTTCTGGGGGTCAGTGTAGCATATTGAAGTGTTTCATATGAAAAAAAAACACACACATACTGATGCAAATTTTGGTCTTTTGAGAACCTGCAGAAGGCGCACTTCAAAGCGTACTTTCAAGGTCATTAGTGAATAAAGGGCCAATTAAAAAAGGTAACTTTCTTGTGCTCAAAGCCCTGTGGAGAATATGAATCGGAATCCTAGGAAGAAGCCAATTTAGCTCAATGAAAATTGTGACATTTAGCATTTATATGGTACCCTAAATGCAAGCAAAATGTCTTGAGGTCCCGAAGTTTACATCATGTAAAACAGGACTGGATAAGGTGCTCCCCAGTACCAGGCATTACTTCCACCTTCAGGTGTCCTAGCCATCTCAGTTGAAATGGGAGATTACCACTAGGAAGCATTTTAGACATCTGCTCTTCTGCAGTCCTCTGCCGATTATGGCTGACTTGTCAATGTTATTAACAAAAGAGTGAGTGGGATATGTTTAGATGTCCGGTGCCTGGGTTTATCAAACATCACGGAATTACACTAAAAGTCTGACTAGGATAAGATTTCATCCTGCTCTACAGTAGGACGTGCAAAGTGGTTATGAAGCGTCCTATACCCGATCCCATCAAGGAGTAGGAGTTCTTGCTTGAGAAAGAATGATGTCAAGGTACTGCGACTTCCTGAGCCACAAAATGGCCTTGTGTAGGGTTCTTGGAAATCATGATGACGTTTTTGCAGTTTTCCACTACTAACAGTAAAGCTGCTCCACAAACATAGTTATAATAATCATCATCATCAAAGTACTAGGAGAACAAGAAGAAGTAAAATATAATAAGGCAGGATATTGTGCTAAGCTTCATGTAATCATCTCCACTTTGCCACAACATCAAGAATAACACAGCATCCATGGGTGGCAGTGTGTTGATACTGCTTGTTTCAACACACTGGCGATGTGATGTAACGTTGCTCGCGATTAACATATGTGTGCTCATCTACGCTTGGAGCAATGATCTTTATGTGCATTCCTTCGATCACGCCGACAACTCCAGGAAAGCCAACAATATTACCTCATTGACTTTAACATGACATCACATAGAGTGGTGGGGAAATGTAGAAATCTGAATCACACATTGAAATGGCATTCAAAGTTTGGTGCAGAATTCGAGAAATGCTTAATTGTGACATACTCAGATCATCGCAATTGCAAACCCGCATTTTTATAACATAACAAACTTAACATGACCAACACTTTCATTTCAGCTGACAGCATGTGGCTTCTTCGTGTTGATGGAGCAATCACATGATGTACAGTACAAGATTTTTCAATTCCATCTCTGTCAAATTGATATCTTTTTATGAGTTTATTGTTGTCCAGCATTTCAAAAACATTCTGCCTTTCCAAGAATGTTGGCACCAAACTCTGTCTGAACTTCATCTTCTGGCGGCTCCATGTCAGTTAGGACAGCTCACAATCTCGCCTAAACCTTAGTGAAGTTAGAAATTCCCTAAGTTACGAAAACTGATCAAATATTACTACTTCTTGTCCTAAGTGTAGTAGTGGAGTCAAATGCCTGTCACTCTGGAGACTTTCGAGCCAGTTAGGACCATTCACCTACTCTCAGAGACTTGATAAATACGGGCACTGGTCTCAGTTTCACCCTTATATGGCTTATATGGCTCAATATAGCACTCTTTATACAAGTAGTGGATTGATTCAATTGGTCAGTCAGTCTCACTTTACAGCCCTGGTGAACTGGCTTGGTACTACAGGGATACTGCTGTCCACCACCAGCACTTGCAACACAAATCCTGCTGTTTTCATGATGTTCTTTAGCCTCTGGAGTAATAAGACTAAACTGTACCAAGCTGGCAGGCTCCAGTATTTTGCAGTCTCGTCCATTATATAAGTAATAAATCTAGTTTACCTCAAACCACTCAGCTTTTTTACAGTATGGAATCACATTTAACGATTGAAGTGTAGCCCATGGACAGAGACCTGCTAGGTTCACCCATTCAGTGAAACAAGGACATCTTTGTCAAGTTTTAATGATTGATAATGAGATATTTATGAACTCCATCACCACTCACGGAATAGTCAGGGTTTAGACCCCCAAGTGCTACAGTATAATTTGCACCCTGGAAAGACCTAACCCTCCTGAGATCTGAGCTGTAGTCTAACTAAGTTTGAAAAGATAAGTTCATGACTGATACTTAGACTGATCTGAATCACTGCTAGCTTCATTAACACATAGCTAGAAAGCCACCAGCAACGAATCCTTGAGGATCAACGGTGTGATTCTCATTCTCGTTTTCATTTGCACATCATGAGAATTGAAGTTTACAAATGTCTCAGCTGTAGTATCCAGGGGAATCACATTTGTTTTGGCCTTAGGGGTTTCCCAGGAAATTTGCTCAAATTTATTGAAAAAAGTCCCATGCACACTTTTATTCACTATGGAGAATTTCCTCAAAGTGAATCTCCTTGAGAAGTTCTCATATCATGCTCCAGTTTTTATCTGACTTAAACTTGGAAACTTTTCTCATAGGTAGCAGAAGCCTTGTCCTCTCTCAGGTGATATTCTCTGTAGCTCAAAAACTACAGGAACACTGTCAGTGTTCATGGTTAGATTCATGTTCTGTGCGATCAAAATTAGTGGAAAGGAGCAATTTTGGTCAAGGAAACATTTTTGCTTGTTGACCAGCGTTATTAGAAACACCGGTCTGTGTAGAAGTAATAAATCGGAGTAATTATTATTACTAGTAATGGAGTTATTGAATTATAGCATAAAAACAGCACTTATTATTACTTTCACTGATGACAGAAGCAACACTAACATGAAAGCATTCTAATAAAGAATCATTTTATTAGTAGTAGTAGAAGAATTCTTATGGACGTTTCACATTGTGGATGCTAGTCAACGCACTAGAGCCCCCTGAAACCTCTTTGTCCCCCCATCCATCCCTTATTGGGTCATCCCAACTGGGACAGAACTCAAGAACCATCCATGCTGGGATGCACCTCCATCTCTGCTCTCCATTCCATAGTGGCTCCTTGGCCATATAAATCATCCCTGACCAAACTCAGGATTCCAGTCCATCCGGTTTGATACTTACAACAAATGCACATATTTCCAACCTACTTAATCCGATTTAATTATTAATTACTAGCCACGCTACATGTTGAAGCATAAAATAATTATAAATACTAGGTTGGCTTTTGCCCCCGGCTTGCTTCGCTTGCCAACCCCCTGCCTGCGTTATGCACCAACAACTTTGCGAATTTGCCACTCGTGTACTGTATGTGGATTTCACTTTCACCAAACAACAAATCTTTTAATTCTCGCGGATATGCCTCTTCATTGGGATGAAACACTACTTTTCTCTGATGGCAACACAAATTAGACGATCTACACGTCTCCAGCTTAAAGTTTAAATCCAAACAATATATTCAATATCTTTTCACAGTTCCGTTATTTCAGCGAGGAATAATTTCCGTTTGTTTGTGCTAATGTGATCTTTACTAACTTTTTTTGAAACTTTCGAATTTTATTACTTTCACTATGTCTAACCTACTCTGCATGTGTATTGCACCAAAGTTTCTGAATTCTTTATGACTTTCTACTTTGTGATCTACTCTTTGTCTTTTATTTCGGGCCCCAGGCATGGTTAAATCTCTTGGCACAGAGTCTCGTCTCACGAGATGTAAAAGTATCTCTTTGAAAAAGTCACATCTTGTCTCAGACTAGAAAGTCTTGTCTCATCCCAGGATTTTTTTTATTATAATAGAGAGATTTGCTATCCTGCGGTGGGTTGGCACCCTGCCCAGGATTGGTTCCTGCCTTGTGCCCTGTGTTGGCTGGGATTGGCTCCAGCAGACCCCCGTGACCCTGTGTTCGGATTCAGCGGGTTGGATAATGGATGGATTTGCTATCTCTTGCCCTCCATGTACTTATAGCTACTTTCTTTGGTGTTTGCATGTGTGTGAACGTTTCTTCACCAGCACCTCCATCTCTCGAGCACATTCCCGTGAAGCCTGCTTCTCACACTCTGTCATTATTTTTGAGGTGGCTTTCTCGCACTTTTATACTTGCCATCTTTGACTCTCCACATGCCTCCCATGCTATTTTTCCTCCTCATGCATCTCACACTTGCACTTTCACTTTCATTGCATCCAAAATGTCAAAATAACCAATCACATCAAAGCAAACTGACCAACCACATCAAAGCAAACTGACCAATCAGATTGCTCAGAGGCACTGGACACACTGACTTCAATATTTTATTATATAGTTAATTAATCAAGTTCAAGTTTATTGCGTAGGGAGTATAATGAAGTTCTTATCTATACATCTGACCAGCGAGCCGCACGTCATCAGGCTGTCATAATCAGATGAAGCTGTCTCAGAACTGGCTTGGTATCTCAGCCCAGTCTCTGTCTGATTGGAGTGCACACATTTTTCGCTTCTTGTTGTGACTTTTCATCAGCTACTTTGAATTCATCCAACATCCCAAAGCTGTTCTCTTTGAAAACTCAGAATTGACCAGAAATGAACCCTAGAAATTATGCCAGTAGATGTTCTGATCAGTGTGCTCAGGGACTGAGTGGCAGTCTATTCCAGCCTTGGTTTCCCTGGGCCAGCTGAAAGTTGGTGATCGTCTGATGGAGAGATATTCCAAACCCTTAGGAGACTTCAGAGCCCACGTTCACTCAATTATGCACTCTCCTAAACAAACCATTTGCCATTCTTTGACAGGTTCGCCTGCTTGATTTATTCCGAGGTTAAGATTTCTCGGTTCTTTTTGTTTGTTCAAATTTATGTGAGTTAATTTGGAATTTTATTTGATACAACACTCTTATAACGTAAGTTGGAATTTCCCTTTAGCCTATTTAAGAAACAAATCGAATTTAGCTTGGACTATTTTCAGACAAATAAAGAAGTAATTCTTCAGGGACAATTCCTTTTCCAGCGCACTTGTTGTTATTTATTTATTTGCTGGGGTCAGGCCGCTGCTATTCTTCATTCATGGCTTGGGGAAATAAAGAAACAAACTTTATTTTGTTAAGTTAAACATCTCCAAAGAGGGCAGTGCCATAGTAGAGTCATCTTCCAATATCAGCTAGAGACAGAAGGTGTCTGAGGAAATGTAAAAAAGATTAAAAAAAATCAAAACACTATGACACTTGGAGAAGTCACATTGTGAGGGGCTTCCCTTAATAGACCATCAAGAAAGTCATTTGTTAAAGGAGTAATACTTTATGAGCCCCCCACAGCTGTGCTCAGATTTAGAAAATGCTATGATGTGCTGAATAGTGATGAATGAACCCCGCTGGATTTGCTTTGCTTTGATTCTGGCAAAATTGCGGAAATGGTCAGAAACTTCCTCGAACTGTATTAAATAAATGGAAGTCAATGGGGATGGTGAGTCAGAACTAATTCTGATTGGATTTTAATGGTGTAGTGATGTGTTTGCTAACTATGCTGGGCTGATTAGTGTGGCCAAAACTTTGACCTGAGCTGTGAGGCCGTGTTGCCAACCATTCTGCTCCATTATACCTCCTTGAGATCCAATCAGGTGAGGTCAGGTTAGGGAGCATGCGCTGGTACAGTGCATCTCAGTACCCACCATACGACAAAACAGCTTGGGATCCTGGTTGGCAGCCCCCAAGGCAGACATGTGATCCAGTCCCACCGACCGTAAATGACCCTCTATCTACCACAGCCAGGTGTTACGTGGGCATCCCCTTGGCCTGGCCTGGTCCACAATGAGGATCCTGTGAGCCGGATCACCCTCGGAGAATCGCGGCACATGGTCATAATGCCGTAACTGACGCTCCCTCACAATGCTGTTAATGTACCTCATTCAGGACTCCATGAGCAACCGCACATTCGACACAAAGTCAAGTACCAAAGAAGTCCAGTCTTCGTCTCATTGATCCAGTGCATGAATTGAATTAAATCTCAGAACAGTGCATTTTCTTGCAGATAGGAAACCTGAATTCTCTGAGACTTGCCCCCCACAGATTTGATCATAGCTACTCACCTCTTTCGAACCAAAAAATACATTTTACTTTTTATTCCCTGATGGTTTAGCTCATTCACTGCTGCTGCTACTAGATTCTTAGATTTAAAGGTTACTGGTAGGATGAATTTTTATGCAGTTACAGAAAGACTTGAACATGTATGTGCCCAGGTGCCAGGCACCACTCTGGTATCTTGGTGCAGTGAAGGCGAAATGACAGATAAAGCACTCAACCCTTAAGATTGTGTTCATGACCACATTTTGACTGTCAAGACCTCCAAGCCCAACTAGGCCAGCCATGTTTGCATCTTTGTCTGCTGATATAGTAAAAATCTAAAGCATCACCTCTAGGGAGGATTACCCACAGTGCCCCACTCCAGTCTCACCTCTGAGAGCTGACATGCAGTAATGAACCATTAGGGAAACTGACCGTCAGGAAAGCAACTTTTTTTGGCTGAATCCAAGACCCTTACTCACCTACTTTCCATCTGTGTGTCAGTTTTAAAGTGAAGCTTCTGGTTTCAGTCATGATTGTCGTTGGCATTTGTGGCCAGCATTACACAGGTATATGTTATGCAGGGATGTCTCAAGGTGGGCTTGTCGTTGTTCACCATTTATTTTTTTGAATACATTCTCATATTTTGGTCAAGGCTGGTAACTAATATGCCACTGTCCCTTATGTGCATGCCAGCATGCTTGACAGTCTCGCTCATTTGGGTCGCGTTTCACTGCGGATGCTTTTGTCGGAGTCGCACACTATTAAACCATAACCGATTTCTGGCAGCTGTCACAGGATGAGATCGGCTGTGTCATATTTTCATTGTCATCGGCTGACATGGCCTTTTCTAGATGTCGTTTTGTCCTGCAGGCCTAGTCTCTCTTTTCAAAACCCTGAAATCAAACCAGAAGAAGGCAATGCCCTTTAAAATTAAAGAAAAAAAACAACTTTATTTGAACTTTCTGTGTTTCTCAAATATAAAAACAGCACATTCTTCTATTGATCTTCCTTTTTATTATAAACCCATTGTTATGGAATTGGGCATCTCAGAAGGTTTTCAGCATAAGATGGGACGCAGTTTGAAGCCTCCAGTTAATTTAGGCTGCATTTTATAAAGCGCCTTTCATCTGAAAGAAAAGTACAAACCTGTCAACAGCAATAAAACTGAGCAGAGCCTGAAATTCAAAATAAAGAGCAGAACTCGAGGTGAGGTGACTCGCCCCTTTGGGATGATGGTTGGCATGTAGGCATCTTGCAGCATGCAGTGGACATAGCAGTGCTAGAATTTCCATTTATGAAGTTACAAGGACAATTAGTGGTCAGAATACCCCCCAGTCAGGAGTGCCCACCTTCAGTCCGAGCGAGCTGCGAGTTGATGAAATTCAACATAAAGAAAATCACATCTTTAACAGTCTTCTGATCGGTGGGTAGATAAACACAGTCACTGTGATGCTGCAGTCTCCTTAAATCTGATGAAAGGTTTTACCAATTGATTTACGCGCTTTCAGTGGCTTTATGAAGTTATTACTATAAAATAAGACTTGTCCATGTCACGGCTGTTGAAACATCCTCTTTGGCGAAGCTGATAGAACACACTGGACAAGATGTAGAGGATTTCACAAAAACAGAAACATATGAAGGTCTCCCAGCCGAATGCTCCACGTGAAGTGAGGTCATCAGTGCAGTCCCACAGGGGTCTTTTGTGGGACTGTCACTTTTTCTGATTTGTATTAGTGACACGTTTTGATATAGTTGTTAGCAAGTTTAAAATGACTAAAATCAGAGGAACAACAGACACTGATAAGGCAGCAAAAACAATTCAGAAAAACGTGAACAAAACAACTAAGAAAAATGCAGTTTAATGTAGAAAACTGCAAAGTGCTACACATAGGCTGAAAGAACATCAATTATAATTATAAGATCATAAAGAGAGTCTAAAATGAAATAACCTCAGGAAAAGAGTCAGGCGTTTATGTTGACGCAACAATTTGTTCATGTAGGCAATATGCAGAAGCAATTTTAAAAGGCAAATAAAATGTTAAGTTAAATCATAAAAACTGTTGAATGTAAATCGAGAGACATTGTGCTCATTGTTGCCTGGGATTTGTAGTATGGAAGAGAAACCCTGTCGAGATCCTTGGGTGCCACCAGGGGGCCCACCATTGGACCTTCCTGTTATGGGCAGTTCTCATTTGACATGGAAGTGCACGTTGTGTGTGTCTAAACCGAAACTGTTACATATCTGTTATATAGTGCCTCCTATCTATCTATCTATCTATCTATCTATCTATCTATCTATCTATCTATCTATCTATCTATCTATCTATCTATCTATCTATCTATCTATCTATCTATCTATCTATCTATCTATCTATCTATCTATCTATCTATCTATCTATCTATTTACCCAGCTCAGGGTTGCTTTGTGCCATGAACCCGGTGCTTCCAAGGAGGGCTGTGCCCCCTGTAACCGGGTACTGCATGAATAAGGAGTGAGAATGCTATGTTGCGTCATATTTTCCACCAGCCACATCTGAAGGGTGTCCCATTAACGCTTCATATCTGTGTTTCTATTGCCTCGCTCTTAATCTTGAGAACAGACCACCTCACATTTTAGCAAGGCAGAAGAAAGAAGCAGTTCCTTGGTTTGACATTGTCATGAGGAATGCCAGTGTCAGTTCAGAGTTGTGTCTTTTTAATTTGTAAATTAACGTGTTTTTTACTCTGTCACTTTAACTATGGAAAAGTGAAGAACATATAAGGATACAAAATCATCCTAAAAGAATTGTGCCAATATAATACACTGTATACAGAGGGAATGTGCAATTATCTTTCATATATATCTATCTACTGTATATTATATAATGTTTTTTCTATCTATCTATCTATCTATCTATCCTGCCTATTATGCTAAAATAATATCTAGGATAAAGCAATTATCTAAGAATTTGCAAAAATTCTATCTGTAATCAACACCAATAATAGCCTGGAATGTTTTAGTCCATGACATGTGCTAGTTTTATATTCATTGCTTTAAATGATTTGCCCTTTTTCATCTTCCTGTACCAAATTAATTTTGTGGCGTAATTTAAATAAATAAATAAATACAAAGACTGATCCTGATGGTTTTCAGCATTTGCAGAGGTGAATTCTCACTCATTATATATTATGTGACCTTTAGTTTTATCTCCATTATCTGTGCCGAACTGGACAATAATTGGCTTGAGTTGTGTGAGGTTCAGCAGTAGATGTCATGGTATCATCACGGCATATGTAAATACTATTTATATTGTGAACATCTTTCTGTTTTTCCCCAGGACATGGTGGTTAGTGCTCCTTCCTCGTAGAAGCAGCACCTTGAGAGAGCAGCCTCCCTCCTAACACATCACACTGCTCTCCACAACTGAGTGCTCTAAGATCATCGTAGCATGCGCTCCTTTGCGTTCTGGGGGTTGGGAAAAAGCATAAGGTGCCGGCGTCTGAGTAGCCACTGATGATTGCTGTTATAGCGAATAGTTTAGACATTAAAGAAAAACTGAGGGTTCAGCAAGTTACCTTACCAACAATCCACCCACCATGTACAGCACCATCACGGCTACCAAAACTATTTTGCCTCCAAATAAATGAATCGTGTGTTGACCCAGGCCATCGAGTCACAACGTCTGTCAGTCTCATCTTGCATATTAATAGAATGGCATTGCTCACAGGTAACAAAAGCATCCTCATGCGATGTAGGTATCCTTATTGCAATATGAGGGCAATAAATTGTACCGACTACATTAGGAGAACCAGACACTGATGCAACTTACCTATTTTATGTGGGGAAGAAACAGTTATGTTTTATGTGTGTGCACCCACACCAAACAAAAAATGAATTTATCGCCTTGTCGGTTGGTTAATGGCTTTCAGCATAGTGGGCATGACGGAGTGAAGCTTGACTAAGATATTCCTGACCTGTCAGCCTGAGAAGTGACAACAGGTAGTAGATATAAACTGGCGAATAACCAAAACAGTTCTTCAGTGTCAATATGCAGCATTGGCGCTCTTACTGGGAACTAAAATCGAGTCTGTACATGAGATATTCATCACTTTGAGGTTTTATATGTTTGCCACATTATGCATATTATACTAGCGGCAGTGATATGAATTGTAGCCGCTGAAGTATAAGGCGAGATCAAAACACATGCCAAAAGAAATCTCTCAGTCCAAAAGTTTGTTTTAAAAATATTTAGTGAAAGTTAAAAGCAAATAATCCATACAAGAATAAAGAAAAAAGTAGTTACACACATGGAATAAAAAGCACCAAAAACAAAAGAAAAAATGTATCTTCTCTAAGCTTAGCTTTTCTTGAGAAACTTTAGTTATTTCTGTACTTAAAAGTTCTTTACTTCTTCTATACTTAAAGATTCTTAGCTTCTTCTTCTGTACGCTTTAAACGTACGGCACAGCACTTAAAGTAAGTGCTGTTTTCATACATTTTACTTCACACACTCAAAAGGCCCGTAGGCACGAGCATGGGCACGGTTTAAAACCATGTGCCCTCTACACCTTACACAATAATGTTTAGTCAAAGCACATAGAAATAGCTAGAATATACCAGTTTTACTTAATTTATGGGGTTTACAGGAACCTCTCATAGATTATGCATTGTCATCTAGTAAAATATTCATGAATCTTATGTAACTAGGAAATGGTTCTTACATGAATTATTATACACGTGAGTCATCATTTAGCTCAGGGGTTCTTAACCTTTTGATGAACTCCAGACCCCCAATCGATTGTCCAGTATGGTCCCATACCCTCTTTACTTGACTGTCGAAATAATCATCACCATTCCTTATATTAGTTGCCAGTGTCATTTCCTAATATTTTTATTTAATTTTTATTTTTACATGTGTAAAATGAAATACAAGCATTTGCAGGAAATGTTGAATGTTCTCGAAGATTCTATTGCGTTCCATTCACATCCTACCCAAGTAAAAATTAATACAGTAAATAAAATAAATACCAGTACCCAGAGATCGAGTCCCATACCCCCAGCATTTGGTTTCCATACCCCCAAGGGATATGGATACCCCCGGTTAAGAACCCCTGATTTAGCTGGTTTAGCCTCATTTCCCTACTTTATCAAAGGTGCCATAATTTCCCAGTTTCTCGGCAATGTCGCTTATGCATGAGTCAGAGCGAGGGGTTAGGAGCACACACTGATACAGCGCATTGCCGCACTCACCACATGACAAACCACCTCAGGATCCCAGATTAGGTCCCGAGTGCAGCCATGCCACGCGTGACACCTCAGCACCACACTAGATCAGATTGAATAGAACAGTGAGAGGTTTTTTAATGGTGTCTGGAGTGCTGGGAGGCTGGGTCAGAGTTGTCGTAAGTATTCCTTTTCGAGTTTTCTTTTGTAAATGCTGATTTTGGTTTTCAATGTTGCCTAAGCACATTTGGGACCTCTTTTCGTGTGTACACAAGTTTTATAAGTCTAACCGCAGGTGAGTACAAGGATCAGAGAACAAGAATAGGGGGTGGAGGACATCTAGAACGTTAGAACATGAGAACAATCGAGACGAGAACAGGCCATTGAGCCCAGTCCTATCCACTTAATACTTCTAAAAAAAAGATGTGGATCAACATAACAAAATTAGTGTAGGGTCACCTCCAAAAGACATTCAAGTAAGAATTCAAATGTGTTCTGAAGATGGAACACTTCATCTGAACATGTTAGAAATGGGTCCAAATGGTTTAAATGGTGATTTCAGGCATACTGTTGCTGTCATGTCTTCTTCAGCATTCTTTTGACCACTGCTTCAGAGCAAAAACGTGGACATATTGCCGTGGGGCAGAAAAATAAACTTTGCGGTAGCTGAAGTGAGCTGGCTGTGAGTGACACATATCAAGCTTCAAGGGTCAAACCATTCATGGCTTCTGAGAAGATTTCCAGTCTTTCTCAGCTGGTGATCTTTCCATTCAAGAAACGTAATTTCAAGGTCAGGTAATTTGACACATTTGTGATGGTTCACGTTAAATAATAAATTAAAGTGAGAGCTTTGTCATCCCTGTCAGAATGTCTGATCACCTGAGACTGTAGCAGAGCCTGCAAAGTGAAAGGTGACCGAGAGGTGCTTTGCAGCCACTTTCACCCGGATAGGATTTAACAGCCATTAAAAAAAACACAAATCCGCTTTTCCTCAGCCTCTTGCAATGCCGATCTCAGGGAGACGGACTCAAGTGAACAATCTGCATGAAGGCTTACCTCTTTGAACTGTTCCAGATAAGAGGGCAAGAGCACGGGCGGCATGGGGGAATAAATCTTTAAGGCATCCTGTGGGAACAAGAACAACTGCACATGTAATAAAATATTTAGGGGCAAAAAAAAAATCTGAAAGTAAACCTAAATAGATAGTGTGTGGGGATGGGGAGGGGATTGGGGGGATCTGCTCATGATCCATCCATCTATCCATCTACTCAAGTAGCGCATCAAATTTAAAGTTACAGAAGAATCTCATAATGTAAAACTGAATTTGAAGCAAAACAAATACTTTCAAAAAGAAAACACATTCTGCACATCTTTGGGAGGAAAGCCGTTCTGCTCAGTGGAACAGTCACAAGGACAATGGGGAGAAGACACAAAGTCAACATGGTCAAGAACCGAGCACAAGATTCAAACCCAGGGTGCTGCATTGTCCATTAGTGATGAACAGACACAGCTCACAGCTCAACATTCGCACCCTCACACACCGCATCTACCTGTAGGAGAAGCAAGAGGCGCACAGTGCTGAGTTCCTCCATCAGCAAAGTCACCCTCACTGCTCTTTGTGCGCTCGTCAAGTCAGCCGAGGCTTCCAATGAATGCTAATTTTGACTTTTTATCTTTAAGCCTCCTCCATGGACAAGTGCCTCTCGACACAAAAAGCATCTTATCTGAAATGACAAACCTGCTTTCCTTTTGAAAATTTTCTCCAATTACCAAAACTTGCAAATCATTCCCAAGAATTTAGGCAATCATGGCTTTAAAGTGTCCCTATCAATTTAGATTTTGTTTATTTCATTTTTTTTTTTCCATGACAGTTGACTTGATAACGAAAGTGCAATTTGAAC
Organism: Polypterus senegalus; assembly: GCF_016835505.1. Taxonomy (NCBI): domain Eukaryota; kingdom Metazoa; phylum Chordata; class Cladistia; order Polypteriformes; family Polypteridae; genus Polypterus; species Polypterus senegalus. The sequence continues at coordinate 134,710,055 of NC_053166.1, forward strand.
GCCGTTCTTAATCAACAAATCCAATATCTCATGCCGTTTAAAATGTGTGACATTCCAGTTAACTGCGGCTGTTTAAATAATTTATGTACAGAAGAGCGTCTGAGGCAGATTAATCAGGATCGAAGGGATGTATAATTCTCTGTGTCCAGATCACTGATTAGTCACGCTAGACACCCGGCACAGCTTTCTTCTGATAGGAGGACTAGGTAGTGAAATGCACTAAAATGAAAGTGCCATGTGCGCCCTAACTTTTTAATGACTTTCATTTGTTTCTGCACCTTGACAGGGGCTGCAATACTGTGAGTTATGGACAGTGAACCATTTATATCGTGGCTGAGTTTGAGGGGGCCATGTCACGCTTTACATATATTTATACATTGTAACGAAGGCCCTATATAGGCGCCGGTCCCGACACAGATAGACACAGATACACATATAAAAAGTACAAAGACCCTTATTTTTCTTCACCCATGGGCGCACGTCTTCCCCGTGACCCACAGGCAATACACAGTCCCACAAACCACCAGTCCAACTCACAGCAACACCACCTTCCTTCCTTTACCACCACTCCTTCTCAAGCTTTGTCTCCTTCCTCCCAACTCTGGCTCTTCGAGTGGTGGCGGCTGGGCCCTTTTATAGCCCACCCGGAAGCGTTCCAGGTGATTAACCACCTGGTCCTAATTGCACTTCCGGGTGGGGCTGAAGACTCGTCCAGCCGGGCTGTGGGAAGCAGACAGCCCCCCCTAGCGGCCACCCTGGGCCCCAACCAAGCTGTGGAGGATTCCATCTCCCATGGAGCCCTGCGGGCGGTTGGGGAATCACCGTTGGCCAGGGAGACTGCCACCAAGCGTCTCGGGGGAGGTATTGGACTGCCCATGGCGGCTTCCCCGGAACATAAGCAGCAGGGGCGTCCCTGCTGGGCATGGGACCCGGCTGTCCTGCACAACATGTAATGCTAATTTTGTTAGATAGTTTTAAGAGTTGTGCCAATAAAAACTATTCACCCCTTGGAAGTTTTGACTCTTTCTTGTTATACAACATTGAAACAGAGTTGATTGAATTTGGATTGTCGATCAACAGAAAGACTCTTTAATGTCAGTGTGAAATCAGATCTCTACAAAGTGAGAACTACAGTTATAAAACACAAAGACTCTCTCTGTCTGAGATCTGGAAGTGGTGGTTGACCATGCAACCGATACTCTGCTGTGGGTGCCACAGGATGTTGCTCAAGATGCCTTTTCATCCTTTACGGTCCATGGCAACTGTCCTCACCAAATCGAGGTCAAGATGTTGGCTTTTCAAGTCTTACAGTACATGCATGATCCAAGATTTCTTAAATGCAGTTGGTTGTATTCTCCATTGGGTGGGGGACCTCCTCCACTTGACTTGATGTGGTATGTGGTCTGGGCCCATTCAGCAGACATGACCAAACCATCGTAGCTGCCACGAGTAGATTTGCTCGTCTACAGTTGGTTCTAGCACACGTTGTCTGGAAATTGAGCCCCCTTTACAAATTGAGATGTGGAGAATCTGTCATTGGCATCGCATTTGAAATACCTCAAGTTTAGGTATGACTGAAGTAGTGTCCATGTTTCCAATCCACACAGCAGAATTGTCAGGATGAGCATGTGGAACAGACGGATTTTGGAGTTTGGTCTTCTTCCACAGGCACCACTTGAGTAAGGCAAATGCTGCAGTGGCAGGTCCAGTCCTACTGTGGATCTCCACGGTTGATGACACTTTCTTCTCTTGGACCAGTGACCCCAGGTACTTGAATTCCTGGACTTGTTCATTCTGTAGTCCCTCAAGGTGGACAATGGACTGTGATCCATCTGTCACTAGAACCTTGGTCTTGTTGGCATTGATCTTTAGGCCGTATGACTAGACAAATATGGCACTATCGTCAGCGAACATCAGGTCTGTCAGAAAGTAATTCTCATCATATTCCACTCTGCACCTACCCTCGAGTGCCTTCCTCATGATTGCAAGGTGGACACCATATCTCCCTGACGAACTTCAGTCTGGATAGAAAACTCTTCAGATAGTTCACTTTGGATTTGTGCATGGCTGGTCAAGCTGTTGTATGATGACTGGAGGAACCTGATGACTTCAGGCCACACTAGTTCTGCCTCCAGTGTCTTCCATAGTGCAGGCCAGTGGATGCAGTCACATACTTTTTAATGTGACACACCCAAGTCATCACTGGTGCAGCCAATTGGTTTAGAAATCCCATAATTAACTAAATGGTGGTCAACTGTTTGGAGTTTCCAAACCTTACCTGAAAGGTTGAGCATGTGGTAAGTCAGTATGGTGGCCTAAACTACACAATGAAGACAACAGAACACTCCAAGCAGCTCCAAGAACTGGGTGATTGGAAAGCACAAGTCAGGGGAAGGATACAAGAAAGTATCTAAGTTATGAAGTACACCATGCATGGCACTGGTGTTCCTTATACTCTTGAATCTGTGCCCGCCCTGCCCAGAAACTTATCTGTCATACATTTAGTTGATATACTAATATGTTACATTGTTGATATGAATGAGATAAAAAGAAAAACGACAGAGGAATGATTAGCGTGATAAATGAAAGATTTAACCATCAGTTGAGCGTCTTATCCCATTAGTCCTAAGAAATGAAGACAATCAGTTAGGAGGAACCATCTGCAGATGCAAGAATTTGATGGCTCTTTGTCTAACAGCAAAGCTGGAGAGGAGCCTCTGGCTGTGATGGTGTTGTGGTGCTAGGCCAACAGGTACAAACGGTTCGAATCCAGTGTATGGACAAGAGGTTTGGTGTGACAGGAAGAAAAGCCGATTCATAGCACCTCTCCTTGTTTGTCAGGACAAGGGGAGCGCTTGACTACCTCTTCCTTGTAAATGTCACTGATCACCGTGTCTCTTCCAGCTGAATGATCTGCTGACTGCTTTTTGTTGCTACTTCATGCAGAAATTAAAATCCCTGGGGCCGAGCGACATGGTTAGTGGGGTGGGGGCTGATGGGTTATGACATTAAAGCATCTGAGCATTATCTTGTGCTGAAACAACTCAATGGCCGCCTGAAAACTGCACTGCACTATATTCAAACAACAAATATTAAAGTAAAGCGAATCATTATCACTTACTTGCTAATGCACCAAATAGTGAGGCTCCCCAGTGGTTTACATGATATGTGCTCACTTTCTTAAAAGCCTAGACGGCATGAGAAACATTACCAGGACCGTGGTGTTCATTTGGAGACACTTCACACCTGATGGGAAAAAAAACGCAAAATCTACTTAATAATCAGCAGACGCCACTCATTTAAATACAGAGAGCTTTGTAAATATTTTATATTGAGCTCATCTTAGAGACGGAGTATTTAGTGCCTTTTATTATCATGGTGTATGATCAGTCAGCTGTCTGTCTGTCTATCTATCTATCTATCTATCTATCTATCTATCTATCTATCTATCTATCTATCTATCTATCTGTCTATCTATCTGTCTATCTATCTATCGTGAATATTCAGCCCAGACACAAACAGACCACCTGCACAAATGGCTCATAGTCCTTTCTTTCCTTTTCCCTTCTTCTCTCCTTCAGCTGTCTCCACTCCTCTCCTGTGAGCTCTGTCTTCTACTTCCCAATTCCGGCTCCCCGAATGGAGTGAGGTGGCCCCTTTTAAAATGCCCCCTTGGATGTGCTCCAGGTGCTCCATGATGCTCTTCCAGCAGCAATTCCTGGTACTGTGGAAGTGCTGCAGTCCAAGCACCCCCTGGCGGTGGCCCCGGTCCCCAACAGGATTGAGCTTCCAAGCTCCAGTCCTGTGGTGCTGATGCTGCCCTCTTGTGTCCCAGGGAAGGCATTGCCCCTCTCCCGGTTCTTCCACACTCCAGTCATCAAGGTGGGGCAAGGTCCCAGGTCATCTGCCACACTATCTAACTATCTGTTAGAAATTAAATTACTTTTCTCTTTTTCTTTCTTTCTTTCTTTTGCAATATATCCTATCCATTTCACATCCATCCATTTTTTTACTTTTTTTTTTTTAACATGGTCGCAGTTATTTAAAAGAGTCCTTGCAAATTTGTAGTCTGAAATCAACTATGCTGGAACCACTAGGGGGCGCACTGAGCCCCAAACCACAGGCATGGCAATATTTCACACAATGCCTACCACATACAATTAACAGCAACATCGACCATTCACATATCCTCCTTCCTCCTCCAAAAGGCCGTAGCCCACTTGATCTTGAAGTGAGACAGCAGACTCTTTTTTAAATTTGACAAGGGAACTGCTTCTGGATTTCTGCCCAAGTCCTGTGAAGCACTTTCAAGTCGTATGTAAACTGGGGCCGTCCTAACCCTGGTAGCATTCCCTGGTGGTCTCCATTCAGGTTTTCTTGATCTGTTAGTGTCCTGCTAGTTAGCCTGCCCTACATTAAAGATTGCATTTGTTTTTTCTACATATTAGGAAGTTTTTCAAAGCACAAAGAACCAAAGTCTTATGCAAGGAACCCTTCCCAGAATATCCTATGAGGAAACACGCACCCAGTAAAGAGCCATAAAATTCCATTTTAAGAGTATGGAAGCCTAAACTGACACAATGACTCCATGCTCATGATAAAGGTAGCAGTTGCTGCTGGTTTACAGTGAACATTAGATTTTGGGGAGCGCACCACATACCCACTGACATGCAGATCAGCTTCTTTCTGCCAAACTCCACAAATTATATTGATAGCGGAGAGCAGACTTACATTTTCTTGATGGAAATGTCTCCTGGTGTTCAGAGCTAGGGACATGTGTTTGACTAAATAGTTAATTGTCTACAAAGAGAACGTTTTCATCCAGGCTATACTCAAACGTGATGAGTTCGCCACTGCAAAAAATGAACTTGGAGAGGCGTCAGCTCACTCTTAAGAATTACCCAGGGCATTGGACGTGGACCCACCTGCCCCACTGGCTTTTGTAAGAAGACCCTGGCAGTACAATATCTTAGTCATATCGCTGGCGTATGAGTCTTTGTCTTGAGAAAATACCTCCAGATAGACAGCATTTTTAGTGAAAACTTCAAGCCTGGCCCTCCATTGCTGAGGTGTTTCACTTGTGTGTTGTTGGCCCATGGCGTCTGCTTCGTTTCGACGTTGTGTCTCTCCATCTGTGTCATTAGCGTGACGTATTGTTGCATTGCGGTGGAGTTTCCTGCACACACGCGTCTTTCGTAGTGAGAAGTGAGGTGCATGCAAGTGCTGAAAACAATGTCAAAGTGCAGGCATGCGCCATCTAGTGGCTGAGGTTGAGCGTGAGAAGAGCGGACTGCTCCATATAAACACACAGGGGTCTTTTGTTTCCATATGTTATAAAACCAGCAGAGGGTGTATCAGCCACCCTACCTGACACAGACAGGCGTAAGTTCAAAGCACACATGGTTTTATTTTTCTTATTCACTTGTGGACAACGTCTTCCCCATTCCCCACAAGCCACAACACAGTCCCAAAGCACAAGCACGCCTCTACACAATACTCTTCTTTTCTTCATTCTCTTTTTCTATCTCTTCTCCTCCACTCCTCCTTGGCAAGCTTCATCTCCCTCCCTCCTGACTCTCGCTGCCGGAGTAGTGGCTGCCGGCTCCTTTTATAATGTACCCGGAAGTGCTCCAGGTGTTTGATAACCTGTTTCTGCTAGCACTTCCAGGTATGGTGGAAGAGCTGCTCTCCAGGGCTCCGCAGCAACTGCAGCACCCCCTGCCGGCACCCATGGATCCCAACAGGGCTGCGCCAATCTCCCATGAAGCCTTGCGGGAGTTCCGAGGCACGGCTGCCATCTAGCTCTCTGGGGGAGGTAGCGTTATGGATAGGTTGGCTCCCCTGGTCCTCCTAGCATGTAGGCATCCCAGCCAGGCAAGAGTCAATGTCTAATAAGAGGACTCTGGTTTATTCCGAATCAAGCTGACCACCCCCCACCCACTGACCATCCCATAGCCAGAAAATGTAAGAACACCCGACTTGTACAAATTAAAGACGCAGGAGTTTTCTGCAGTACACTTTCCTACCATGATGGCATGAAGGTGTTTCTCATGGGGAAGCTGACGCGGCTACAAGTTGTGGAGCTTGATGACATCTCTCATCTTGGATGTTCGTTTTGTCAGTTGAACTTGGTGTTTTTGAATGGGATTTGTACTTTTTGTTTTAAAGGGCCGTGTCAAAGGCTAATACTGTAGGTGACAGCAGTGGTGGCCATGGTGGCTTCAGGTGACAAATAAAATAAACTGAGCACTGAGGAGTGCTGGTCTGACTCTTAAGTTAGCTTTTGTTCACATAAATTCTACTTGAAATTCCACTTGTGATCAATTCATATAACATAAAAAAATAAATAAACGCTTACCATTTTTCAATAAAAGCCCTAACTTGTTTTTTATCGACTAGCCTGGTTATTCATTTATTTATTCTTTTAAAATTCTTGTTTATTTGACTTTTATCATTCGGAGTGCGTGCTCAGCGTTATTCCCTGCAAGCTGGGGCAGCCGTGAAGGCCCCGCAGTTGGTTTCCAGATGACTACAGTTGCCATTATTAGCAAAATGAAATTGCGGACATCTTGTAGGGTGACGTTCTGTATGTGTGCCTGTTGTCAACAAGTTTGGGGAGCTTTTTAAGATGAATGCCTCTTTGGTGTTTATTTGCCTCCCTCTTATAAATTTGCTTTTGTGCGTCGAGGTCTCCTGATGTGCATATTCAAGAGAGTCCCTGCCTTCAGTAAATAATAAAGGGTTTGGAACGCTGCATTTTATCTATCTTATTTTATCTATCACCAGTTAAACACACAAACCTATTGTCCTAAAATCAAATGCAAATAAAAAACAAGTTAAATTATTTCCTATGTTGTGTAAATGGTTACTTTCAGCTCCTCTAGATGTCATCATTTATTTTATTTTATTACATCTGGTGGCTCGCATGGAGCAAGTTGAACTTCTCTTTGATGGCAACACATTCTTTTATTTTACAGTACATTAAAAAATATAGCTTGATATCGATCTCATCACAGAAGATGGACTTAAAAAAAAAAAAAATGACGGAAGGATGTTCAAGCAGTGCTTTCATATGGTCGGACATTTCGATCTATTTGTCGATCTTCTCAATTGTGCATTTCTGTCTCTTTCTTGTTTTTGCATTCCGTGTTCTGGATTTTGACTAGCATGCCAATGAGCCGCCATGCTTGTCTGCTGTTCAGTTGCTCTCTGTTTAGGATTACGTCTTGCTTGTCAGTGTGGTTCAGTATCTTGCCTTCTTATTTTTTCTTGTTCTTCATCACTGCATCACATTCTGCAATTTGATTGCCGGTCAGCAGATGTTGCTGCTCTTCCTTTTCCTTCTGCCATTACAGTGGTTATCACTTGGTTTGGTGTAGGCACATTACCCACAGGTTAACTTTGCCATCCATTATTTACGTTTAATAAAGTTCACTGTTTGATGATCAGTAAATCCAGTACTTACACATGATTATGAATTCTGAACATAGGTTATTAGGATTATCAATACATGAGCTTGCTGGGCTGTGCTTTTATGACCATAACATTTTTGGGCCACCAGTAAAGGTCGCCATGACCTAATTTAATTTGAATTTCCAGAAAACAATAGGCCTTATTCAGGGTTACTTCTTGCTTGTCTATGTGTCTCATTCTTCCTCACTTAGTCATCTTTTGCAATATGCCTGAAGCTCAGCAGATGTTGCTGCTCTTCTTTGTGTTCCTGCCATGATAGTGGCTGTCATTTGGTTTCTCAATCACTTTACCATAAACATTTGACCACAAGTCATGCAAACCAGGTTCCCGTTACCTGCATTTTGTTTCTACCATTATGGTGGCTATCACTTGGTTTCTAGATTGTTTTGCCATTAACATATAACTGCAGTCAACTTTGTCTTCCTTTATGGCCACCAGGTTGCCACCGTCTAAATTGTTTTATTCAAAATTACTTCTAGCTTCTCTATGTGTTTTAAAGTCTTTTCTTCTTGTTATTTACTGTTCTTTGTCACATAATCACTTTCTTCAATTCGCCTGATGCTCAGCAGATGTTACTGCCCTTCTTTTGATTTATTCTGTAATGGTGGCTGTCATTTGATTTCTCGATCACTTTACCATAAACACATGATTATTAGTCTTGCAAACCAGATTCCCGCCACCTGCTTTTTGTTTCTGCCATTATGGTGGCTATCACTTGGTTTCCAGTTTAGTTTGCCATTAACACATGACCTCAGTCAACTTTGTCTTCCTTTATGGCCACCAGGTTGTCATTGTCTAAAGTTTTTTTTTTTTTTATTCTGAATTACTTTGTGCTTGTCTATGTGTTTTGAAGTCTTGTTCTCTTATTCTTTCTTGTTCTTTGTCACATAATCACCTTCTGCAATTTGCTTGAGCCTCAGCAGATATTGCTGCTCTTCTTTTTGTTTCTGCCAACATGTTGTTGAACAGTTGATTTCTCAATCACATTGCCATAAATACACGACCACAAGTCATGGCAACAAGGTTTCTGCCACCTACATTTTTTTGAATTTCTAGAACAGGTCAGGTCATAAGATTTCAATTAAGACTAAGATTAGGGTTCTAGCCTGAGTAGTTTGTGAGTAATCCTATGGCAGAGAGACACACGACATTAGAATTTTATATATTTATAGATATTTCCCCAAGGCCCAGCTACTGTATATTTATTACAACATGTAAGTTTACTGGACACTTCGGTTGTGCTATTGCTCTTCCAATATGGGCCCTTCATACGGGAAGATAACAGGGTCCCCACTGGTCGTCATCCAGGGAGGTCCTAACTTAAATGAAAATGGCAATATGACATTGACTGCCTGAGAATAATAAAAGTTTTCTTGTACATATTGACTTTTTGACACACAGGCAGCAAATGAGTTCTCAAGGTGCAGCTTGCGTTATGATTTCAGGATGCCCTTGAGTAACATCTCATTCACAAAATACTGCAGTGCATTGTGTGTTTTGTATTTGACCACAGTGGTGAAAGTCCCTTCTGTCAACTCCTTTAAACAAATCCAGATGGAAAGTGAAATGTCCTCTTCTGAGTAGGAAAAACAACTCTGCTACTATTTTCCAAATGTATCTGATGAGACCGAGTTAAAGCTCTCTCTCTCTTATTCTTTTATGTTTCTGTGCACTGGTCAAGTGGTTTCAAAACAAGGTCAATTGTTTCTTGGCTTTGTCATTCGAAAATGGAAACTAGAGGAGTGATCTTCCTACGCAGTCAGGCTACATGATAGGTCTTTGTGTCCCTCTTTGGCTTGCTAAGCGGTAATTCAGCTTCAAGTGATTGTGAAATACACCATTTAAAACTTTGTGCCATACACAGCCTCAAACTGTGAACTTTAATAGAGAAGCCCTAACTAGAGAGGGCATCAAATACACACAGTTTTCTATTAAAACATTATTTTTTCTTTGTGGCACAATTGGTCAATAAAGATTTACATAACACCTTCCCCGATGCACATCACCACTAGCTGCTTGGTTTGTTCATTGTATGTACTGTCATTTTAAACCCAGTGCTCCCAAATGTGTAGATATGAGAAAATGTGAATTCAAAACTAGATATCACTTTTAGGGAAATCCTCCTCCTGTCATTCCCTTCCTGGAGTTACCCGCTTTGTTTTGTTTTCTTATTGGCATCCTGCCGACTACACCATCTGTGACTGCTATGGGTGCTTGGAAGATCAACAGAAAGTATTTCTTAATTACTTAACAATAAATGGGTGTAATCCAAAAGAAAATTGAAAACAATGAATGTTCACCCTCACTTAGTACACTAGGAAATATTCAGATCTTTTCTGTTTTTTCATACGGCAATGTCTGGAGTAACTTCTCAGACAAAGTTCTGCTGCACAGGTCAGTAGACAGACTGCCCCTCTGCTGTCCTCGTCTGCTCTTATGTTTGCCTTTTTAAATACCTTGTGATCTAACTACATATCAATATTATTACATTTCACATGCAAGTACAATAGAAATACCAGGTTGTGTTTACATTCACTTTTATTTATTTATTTATTTATTTACTGAGCTAAACTGGGAGAAGTGCGTTCAACTGAAGCCAAAATAAATCAAAGTTAACATAACGAGAGACAAGAATCGAAGTTGAAAAGACAGGCAAAGAGGTCAAACCTAACAAAATCCGTGCAAATCACAATAACAAAAGATTTTCTTTTAAAGTTTTTTTTTTATTATTATTTTTAATTAGGACATTTGTATCCACTGATTGAATAACCAAATGAACCCCCAGCTGACCTTTTATTCAAAGTTTTTGATTACCTGCAGGTCACAACCCTAAAAGCCACAAAACTAGCAATGTGGAGAGCGTCATCAATGACAGCTCTCAAAATTACGGCTATAGAAGGACCTACAGAAATAGCGTTTAAGACCTGAAGAAATAGCCAAAAGAATAAATGCAAAAATTAATCTTGACATTGCTGTCGGTTCAGATTTTTTCATTGATTTAACGCACATATTCATCTTTTGTTTTCTTAATGCAGCAGAACCCCATATTTAACGTTTCGATATTTAATATTTTCCCATATTTTGCACCTTTGAGTAGTGGTGATGACTGGTCTTTTGGAAATAACATTAGTTTTGAGAAAAAAAAGCAGGAGTGGTCTTCCCTCGACTTTCTCGTAAACTTACTGTAGATATGGGGATGGATATTTGAGGAGTAACCCGCAAGACAATGATTATATTTTTATATTATATACATTAAAGAACCATCAACAACAAGTCACATCAAATTAATAATATATTGAACAATTATTATGAAGGTAAAGTTGAATTAATCGGACTCTGCAGTTGCATGAATAAAAGGTAACGTACCACTTCCGGTTAATGGAAATAACTCAAAAGTTGATTGAAATCTACGTTTTGTACTTAATACTTGTATGCAAAATTTGGTTGACCTAAATGAAAGCGTACTCATTATTGTGCATACACATACACACACAGAATTCCAAAAATGGTATTTTCGGAGGTCTAAAACGTCGAGATTCATCAAAATCTCAAAATTGAATTTTTCAATAATTACAATACTCTCCCTACTAGAAAGTAAATCGGACTCAGGGAGGTCTAAAACGTGGAGATTCATCACAATCTCGAAATTGAATTTTTCAGCAATTACAATACTCTCTCTACAAGAAAGTAAATCAGAATTAGGGAGGTGTAAAATGTCGAGATTCATCAAAATCTCAAGGTCGAATTTTTGGACGATTACAAAACCGTATAGGAGAAAGTAAAATGAATAAGATATTTGTGTTATTGTTACATTTTATTTCCTATTTAGTGGTTTAGATTAGATCTATATTGTCACAAATGAACCAGGAACAGTGACACAAATATTTCTTAAATAAGTGTGCTATAAATTAATTACAAACAATTAAAAAATAGTTTTTTAAACACCAAACTTAAAATTTTTCAACAATCTGGCATTTAACAATCTTTAATTGATTCTCTAGACAACTACCAAATGGAGGTTCTTCTGTACTGTAAGTACAGCCAATGCAAAATGTGCATTTGCCGACACAAAATGGAATGCTGCGTTAATCGTGCGTCCCTAGTGTCCAGTAGTCATGCACATGCTTTTGTAAAAATGGCAAAAAGTGAATCACAGTTGAAAGGTTGCCAAAAACCTTCAGAGGGGACTGGGCGGTCTCTTGGTCTGGAACCCCTACAGATTTTATTTCCCCTACAGATTTTATTTTTTTCTCCAGCCTTTGGAGTTTTTTTTTTGTTTTTTCTGTCCACCCTGGTCATCGGACCTTACTCTTATTCTATGTTAATTAATGTTGACTTATGTTTATCTTTTATTGTGTCTTCTATTTCTCTATTCATTTTGTAAAGCACTTTGAGCTACATTTTTTTGTATGAATATGTGCTATATAAATAAATGTTAATTGATTGATTGATTGAAAAATCAGAAAGTCAAAGGTTCTTAACAACAAATTACAGCTTCTTATAGAGCAAGAGTCACCGGCGATGCCTAGGGTGGGAGCACCAACTACATTCTGAAACAAAACATAGCCTGTAGTGTTCCCATGCACAAGTGCCTAATCTGAGAAAAGATGTAGCATCTGTAAGTTCAAGGGTATGGATTGCAGAGCAGATAAATGCAAGCAGGGCTACCAAGTGCTGGCCCAGGTGAGGGACCACTACATTTTGGAATGAACCTCCTGTCCTCTCCTCTGCAATTTAGGAACCTAGGATGTCCAATGTTGTGGATTTGCATATACCGGACAAACCCACATTCCTCTCGTGAATTAGGTTGTGTTTTCTTGTATTTAAGGCCTCTGCAGCCCCTCGTCCTTCAAGAACCCGATTGGTGCGTGTTCTCTTCATCACATTATTACAGATAGACCAGTGAGACAACATCAACGTCTGAACAAAGGAATGTGGAAAATCAGCAATATTAATAAGGACAAATACTGAAGAGAAATAATTAGGGACACCAAACTAACATAACCTCCACGGAGATCACGAAAGCAATCAGCCATGGTTGGGAATCCTTTGGCCGTTAAACTTGTGTGGCACCTTCTTTTTTTGTCTTGTATGTCGAAACAAGCCATTTATTTGATGAGTCTCTTTTCTCTCCTTAGAGATACTGTTTGTCGTTTTCGCATCGCTTTTCTGCGGCTTTCTGGCATGTCGGCAGGTAACGTTGTCACTTTGTTTAGACTCTGATGAATATTGCATGAGGGAGTTCAGCCGTTAAGGATAATAAGCATGTTCTTCTCTGCTGAAGACTGTGTATCTTTCCACATGGGAGTTCCTTTCTTCTTTTTTTTTAACTTGGAATGGGATGGCACTTTGTGCAGATTACTTCTTTCATGGCAAATAATAAGTTTAGTAGGAAGATTAGTTGTGTGCCACTGATATGATCCTTCTTTGCCCTTTCATAATTGAAAGGCCTTTCAAAACGAAGGCTGCTTGATGGCATCTCCTCCATCCCTGCTGCCTCATCATTCGACTCAATCAGTGAGACAGTTTCTAAGTTCTCCCCCTTTAATGGCGTCGCTTTTGACATCGACATGAAATCTTTAATCGGAAACAAAATGAGATGAACCTTTGGCTTATATACATGGCATCCTTTGAGCTAGCAAGACAGGCCTATAGTATGAAATACAGAGAGACTTGGGACGAGAGGATGATAAATGCCATTTTCCTTTCAGTTGCGATGTCCATATATTGATGACAAGGATATCCCTTTCAGAAATTGGGATATCCTTTGTTTATTTTTAAGTTTCAAACTGACAAGCAAGTCTTGGTCAGGTCTTGACCCTATGCCTTGTAACTACCATGAATGGTGAATGATGAATGGGCATCCCGGCTAAGAGAGGGAAAGAATCCTTACTAAGCTCTAGTCTGTTGGACAGGTATCCTTACCAGAACAGGAGGAACCAGGTGGATAGATGGGAATCTTGACCAGAAGAGAAGAAGGTCCCTTAACCAGATGGGAAGCCTCAGATGGATGGACAGGCATCCTGACCAGTTAACCTTATGTTACCTTTCCTGGCTAGGATGAAAGGAAAGGACTGTCTCTGGAGCCTTTTGATCTCCCAAGATGCTAGACAGCAGCAGCCCTGGATATTGGCACTGGTTTTAACAACAGCAGGGAATTTTGGGAATTGTAGTCCAGTAACGCAGTCCTGTTGGGGTCCAGGGCTGCCGGAGAAAGATAAACTCCTGACTATTAGAAACTTCTGTATAAGCCAAAATATTATTGTTTTCACATAGTAGCAATATCTGATGACTTGCAACAGGACGTTTAGGGGTGTTCTTCCAAATCCAAGGATGCACCATGCTCATCTTCACAGAGGCTTGCTTAATGGTGAATGCCATTGTTTTTATATTTTCTACAGGGGAAAGTTTATGTCTCATTTTTTTTGCACAATGTTTTACCAGAAGTTCTAGAAATATCTTTTCTGTGCATCAGTAACAAAAATCCCCCAATGTATGTTGTAATGTATGTAGCAATAAAATGCATTCTACTTGCACAGGTGGTGCATTAAATTACTTATAACACATGTTTGTGATGCTCCATCTGTTGGAATGAAAAATGTAATTCCTATGTCTCTGTTATATGCCAGTTGGAATGGTATTCTTAAAAGCAGTGTTAATGTTTGTGGTGTGCCATCTGTTGGAATGACTAATGCAATGCATTTGATGATGCACTGTCTGTTGGACATAGCAACTGGATGGACACAGAGGTATACAGACTCTTATTCTTTTTATTAAGTTGGATTATTTGCATTTACACATTTTATAAATAAAATATGCTCAGTACTATTATTCATTTATATCCATTTACCTAATGCTGTATCTGTAGTAAACTGCTAGTTTTCTTTGGCATAATTTATCAAGAATACATTATAACAAGTCCGCATAAAATGTGTTTGCACAAATGCATGTGAACATCTAAATCAGTTTATAATCCAAATAAATTACCAGAATGGTATATAAGTAATACGTATCATATGATAAAATCGCAGTAGTCTTACTTTTATTAAACTATTATGTCATACAAAAGGCCATATGAAAATGAGTTGGGCACCATTCATAGCTTCTCCTCCAAAAATGCTAGAGCTGACCCAGCCATCTTTAAAAAGGTTTCACGTGATAACATCATGCATTGCGAAGCCAGTAATCATGTGGCAAGAAACAATCGCCACCGTTATTAACAGTATGACCAAAGCCATACAAACCGGCGCCCATTACAAAACAATAACTAACTGGAGAACAGGGCCACAAACAGCAAAGCGAAACAAAACAGAAGTGTCAACGGGAAGAAATGTCAGAATCACTGCCCCCAAAATGTGAGGGAGGGTCAGAGGTGAGCTTTCCTAAATCCAGGGTCTGTAATGTGGGCAGGGTTGAAAATAGAAGCTGCAGCTTAGTGTCAAAGCTATGCCAGTGTGAAGACCAAGGGCACTGACTCAACCCTTGCTTCTGACTGCCCGGGTGACCCCGAGTATGTCATTGCACTTGCTTCTAAGAATTATAATTTTTCTTCAGTGCTGGAATGACTAAATGTTGTAAGGTTAAGTTCTTAAACGTTAGACAGAATGCTGATGAGAAATGAAGCATAGGTTGTAATGCATCTGTTTTGAAGAAACAAACATTACCAGGTGAGCCACCAGAATTCAATGTCAGGAAAAGCATGAGGACAGGGCAAACATTCAAGGCATCATACACTCATTCAGAAGCCAGAATCTTTATCACGGATTGTGCCAAAATCAGGGTCTGTGCATCAGGCATCATAAACCACATATCTGGATAGCTGGCAGAGAAGAGCAAAAGCTGGCCAATGCATATAGCTCCCAGTAAAACATGGTTTGGCAGCATCATCTGTACAGAAATAAAGGCAATTGATTGTGAGGTACCCAGGTAAACAGTTAAGTAAGGTGGTCAGCCTTGATAAAGAACTGCTACCTGGAGGTGGGCAGGCAGTTGAGCATTCAAGTCATCAAGACAGCGGAGTTGGGAATAGGCCTGGTGAACATACAGAAGACCATCATGATCTTCTTCTAGTAGCAGTTGGACCGAATCATAAACAGGTGCGGGAAGTTGGATGACCAAACATCAACAAGAACAAAAAAATATCAGCCATCTTTCAGTGTGTGATGGCCAGGCTAACTGGACTGGAACTGCACTGCTCAGCGAGATGAGGACAGCTTCCAGGAACAAGCAGGTGACAGCTGCTACTTGTCGAGACACAGTTGGCTTCCCAAAGAAAACTCTTAACTCATAATGAAACCAAAGGTGTGATATCAAAAAGCCTAATTCTAATGATGGAGATGATGGTCAAAGGCCAGAAAATGCAACAATTTTCAATAATTTCAAAGCCCTAAATTCACAGAAACTGGAGAATATGATTAAAATAACATTAGTAATCTTAACCTTCCAAGCATAGTAGCTGTAAAATGGGGTTTTGATCACTTACAAATCATTGGTCAATTCAATTGTTTTAACTGTTCAATTATGTATCTTTATGATGGATTGCAGGATCCTTGTTTTTGTTGGCGCACTTGTTTCATGTTTGTCTTCCCTGGCTATGGCCACACTGTTTTCAGTTCCTATGCCCGTTGCTGGTAATGTGCTACAGAAGTCAGGCAGTGCATTGCTCATCATATCCCCCTATTTAAGATGATGGCTTATGGCTTCTAGTTTTGCATGGATTCACTCAGAGAGATTTCATTAGTGGCAGTTAAAATAAGACACAGTAAGATTTTTCTAATTATAACTTTGATTCTGAAGTTTTTCTTTGATTCTTGTTGTTTCTTCTGGTATTTCTAACTTTCTACCTGTCCCCAACCAAAAATGTTTAGCTGTACCCGTGAATTATTTTTCCTCCTGTTTTATCTATCTATCTATCTATCTATCTATCTATCTATCTATCTATCTATCTATCTATCTATCTATCTATCTATCTCATCTGGTTTCAACCACTGTGACGCGGTGCTCAAGAGTCGTATCGGGTGGTGTCATTAGCTCAACGTTTTTTATAGATTAGCAACAGGACCCAATCATTGGCCTTGTATCTAGCTTCACTAACTGATTTTCGAGAGGTTTTGAATTAAGTGTATGATTTAACAACAGAACTTTCCGACTACCATTTTAGTTTGCTCTCTGCTTTAGGTCTGATTTCTCTGCTTTTGGACTTGAGCACGTTCTTGGCTCCACTTTTTTCTTCTGACTTGCCATTAACTACTCCTCTGGTCTGCCTCTAATCCACGGGACCCCAACTCCAGTCCTGGAGGGCCACAGTGGCTGCAGATTTCCATTCTAATCCTGTTCTTAATTGGTGACCTGTTTTTGCTGCTAATGAACTTCTTTTGAATTAATTTTTCATTGACTTGCTCTTGAAGACTCTGACCCCGTAATTGTTTCTTTTTCCTTAATTAGCAGTCAAACAATAATGAGATGGTGGCGCAGTGGTAGCGCTACTGCCTCGCAATGAGGAGACCGGGGTTCACTTCCCAGGTCCTCCCTGTGTGGAGTTTGCATGTTCTCCCCATGTCTGCGTGGGTTTCCTCTGGATGCTTTGGTTTCCTCCCACAGTCCAAAGACATGCAGGTTAGGTGCATTGACGATCCTAAATTGTCCCAAATGTGTGCTTTGCATGTGTGTGTCTGCGGTGGGCTGGCACCCTGCCTGGGATTTGTTCTTGCTTTGCGCCCTGTGCTGGCTGGGATTAGCTCCAGCAGACCCCTGTGACCCTGTATTCGGATTCAGCGGGTTAGAAAATGGATGGATGGATGGAGGTTGGATGATGACTGACTGACTGACAAACATGTAAATAATGTAAATAATGGATGGCAAAGTTAACCTGTGGGTAATGTGCCTACACCAAACCAAGTGATAACCACTGTAATGGCAGAAGGGAAAGGAAAAGCAGCAACATCTGCTGACCAGCAAGCAAATCGCAGAATGTGATTAAGTGATAAAGAACAAGAAACAATAAGAAGGCAAGATACTTGACCACACTGACAAGCAAGAAGTAATCCTAAATAGAGAGAAACTGAACAGCAGACAAGCATGACGGCTCCTAGGTATGCAAGACAAAATCCAGAACACGAGACACAAAATGAGCCAAAACATAACTAGCAAACTGTGTCCATCATACAATATCTGAAAATAAAGAAAGGTGGAGGTCTCAGGAGTGTTGATCTGCTCAGGTCCCCAAAACAGTGCTCTAAGAAAAGGGAAAATCTGCAATTTCGGGAATGTCCGCTATTGCACAATGAGAGCAGCAATAAGCTGTGGAATTAAAGAACAAGTTTAATTAGCAACAAAAATCAGAGCCCAATTAAGCAACTGGTTGGAGCCATCAGCAGTGTGTCTGTTTGCAGAGAGAGTGTCGACCTTGTCGAGAGGTTTACTTACCGTGACCGTGACATTCATGTGTCAGTAGACGGATTGGGAGAACATGAGGTTGCTGGAAAGGGGTGCGTGGCGCTCCCGATATCTATGCAAAAGAACGAAGGTCCAAGTCTTTAGAGTCCTGGTGCTTCCTGTCTTCCTATATGGTTGTGAGACATGGACGCTATCCAGTGAGCTCAGATGAAGACTGGACTCCTTTGGTACTGTGTCTCTCCAGAAAATCCTTGGGTACCTACTGGTTTGACTTTGTGTCGAATGAGCGGTTGCACATGGAATCCCAAATGAGGCACATTACCTGCATTGTGAGGGAGCAGCAGTTATGGCACTACAGCCATGTGGCGCGTTATCTCGAGGGTGATCCAGCTCGTAGGATCCTCATTGTTGGGGACCCGAGTGGCTGGACAAGGCCAAGGGGTCACCCATGTAACACCAGGCTGTGGCAGATAGAGGGTCATTTCCAGAGGGTGGGACTGGATCGGTGTCTGCCTGGGGGGTTACCAACCAGGATCCCGAGCTGTTTCATCATGTAGTGGGTGCTGCAACTTGATTTGACTTGTTGGAGTGAAAGTGGTTGGAGTTTGAGACCCTGACTTAGTTGGTCTTCTGCTTGCTCACTCACGTCACATTTCATTTTTGTTTGGGTGCCATTTAAGAAAAGAAATGAAGCAATTCAGAGGAACGATGAAGAAATTTAGGGGCTGAAATCTTAAAAAAAAAACAAGTCAATTAGAATGAATTCAAAAGAAGTTAATTAGCAGCAGAAACAAGTCACCAATTAAGAAAAGGGTTAGAATGAAAACCTCGCAACGCAGACAGACACACCTGCAATTCAAAATGAGGAGTGCAACGAAGGATGAATGGAATAATGCTAATAAATCCTCATTAAATCTCTGAATATTACATATTGTAAAAAATATATATAAAACTGGACAAGTCTAAGCAGCAAATTCTTTTGCTAGACATTGTTTTGGTCTTGAGGTCTTACTTTCATATCTCGATGGCTGTCCTTTGATGCACTTTACAATTAGACTCATGTCTTCCAAAGGAAAAAGCCTGCACCAATTCCATTTGTCCTCCTCATTGTTTCTCTGCCTTCCAGAGAGGACCCCGATCAATGAGGTGTGCCGAGCCTCTTGCAATCCGGTTGTTTCATCTTCTGTAATATTCCCACCAAATTGATTTTGCTTCCTTTAGACCTGCTTGCATTTTTTTTTTTTGTTTCTGAGTCTGCGATTCGAGAAAATGACTTGAAATGAGCAGCGCTTCCAACTTTGATGCGGCGCAAAAGGAAGTTATGCAGAGCATTTTGGCCGCCTCACAACCAGCCACTAAGTGGAATTAATTTTCAAACATCAAACACCAACGTCTGCCTTAGCCTGTTAATAACAAGTTGTGAGCGTTTTCTTCCCGTACTTAAATGCTACGGATAGAAACGGTTTTCATCTGTCCCCTGAATTATTCAGAGATTGATGTACACAGCGATGCTCTTGAATTCACTCGACTAGCTTATTATTATGCTCCATTTGCAAGAAATGTTGTCACTGATATGGTAACATAACACTTTCAGCCATATCGGAGCTGTGGTGGGAGAGCGTTTAGTAAATGACTCCATAGTGTACCTCCCTCATGTGTGTGGTCAATAAGGCGCTGAGAGAAGACGTGATTGGGCTCTCTTGATTCACAATGGTGGTATGCAAGTGGACTTATTGATAGATACATTTGCAGAATAACCCGCCTGTGTGTGCCAACTTGATTCTCTCTATTGATGATCCAATGTCTGTTTTCTCTTGAATGAGCTTGGATCGTTAGCTGCAGTTAATAGTTCCTAATGAAAGGAATGCAACTTACTGTTTTAAATAAAAGACATTTGCCTGTTTTACTCTCCTCATCTATAACAGAGTGAGCAGGGTTTTGCCCTAGAACAGAAGCTGGCATGTTTGTTAGGCTTCTTTCTTCCCTTTTTTGAGGGTGTCTGTGATGCCCCATGCCAGCAGCCCTTGCTATTGCCCCTCGCCAGGACATCTGATAGTTCATGGACCAAGGACGGACCAGTAACAAGTATTCTTGTGCACAACAGTAGTGTTTCTTATGAAGTGCATGGAATGGCAGAACAATTCAGCCAGAGGGTCCTGTCCTAGCTGGGGTTCAAATCCTTGTTTTTAATTCTTATTAAAAAAAAATAATTGCATTATTCTTTGTATTTGATTTTGTCAAAGTATGGATGCCTCAGATGCCTTCTTGTTTTTGTTCCTCGAGACGTGTAGTCATCTGCCCATCACTGCAAGGGACTGCCATCAACCCTGTAATGCTGGGGATCAACCCATAGTCCATTGTGGTTCACTGAATGCGCTCGTAGTGTGGTGAGTTCTACTGTGATTTTTCTGTACTATTTGATTATTTGTGAGTTTTTGGATTTTTAAATTTATGCCTTTGATTTTAAATTCATATTCAGGATCGAATGTGCTTAGGAGTTGATGATTATTTCTGTGCTTTTTGTTTTTTTGACCTTTTTGCTCCATTTTTTGACTTCTTCATTGGATCGCTGTGTTGGTACTTTGTTCACCTTGGATTGTGTTTTCTGCCATTTCCTTTTTTGCCTTTGTGTGCTTCACTGAGGTTCATGTTATTATTGAGCATTTTTGTTAATAATAAATCTGCTATTTTATAAAGATCCTATGTTTGCCCTTATATTTAGCAAGGGTTTAACAGTAATAGCCCTCTTGTGGATGGTGGATGACCATGGATGTGCACTGCCTATTCTGTTTGTTTCATACGTGCGAGTCCCTGTCTTGCAACCCAAAACACGAGGCTGAGTCTCATTACTTTAGCAAAACCAGCTTTATTCAGCTTGAAACAGGAACAACACGGTAATTTATTGTACCACACTCCTATACACAGACACAGTAGTCAGGCAGGGTGATGGCCAAATAATACTGTTCCCTGCAGTTATATATGCAGTACATATAGGGGTAACGTCGGTATTTTACATTCTAGCACTATGGGAGACATAGTAGTACAGTACTGTACAGTATACGGGTTTACCTTTACATTCTTCTTTTTTAGGGTAATGTATTAAGCTGAGTTTGAAATGAAATTAGAGTGTTTTGGGGGCATATTTAGGGTTTAAACTATAAAAAAGGCATTTATAGACTTTTTTTTGACCACATCCAAAATACACGTTTTTTTCACAATTTGTGGGTGCTCTGGGAATGTAACCCCCCGTGAATTTTGGAGGTCATCTGTACTGACCTGCGGCAAAGGTGACATGCCATGACAGTGCCACATTTAAGATGAGCTCTTCAAGTACTGCCCGTGTTTGTCAGTGGTGGGGTTCACTTGATTTTATGGACTTGTTAACAATGGGTGTGAACTCAATAATTTGGAGGGGTGTCTACACAGTTTGGGCCATCTGGTGTATCACCCTGAAACCTGCTTAATCCAATTTGGGGTCAGGGAGTTGGGGCCTGTCTTGGTAAGGCTGGTCAGAAGGCCAGTCCATTACATGAATCACACACATACACACTCCTCACTGATATGGGATTGACTTGAATCCACCAATTAATGCTGAGTGCACTTCTTTTGGATGTGGTGAGAAAACCAGAATACCAGGAAAAAAATCCTACACAAACCCAGAGAGGACTTGCCAACCTCACAACGTCAATATTTGGATGCAGGGTTCGAACGAAGGTTGCAGAATGTGTGAAGTGACGGCACTAAGCACTATTTTGCCATGGCCCAAAGTTAAATAATAAATATATGAAAACAAATTATGGATATTTGAAGTTGTAACTCAAAACTTCATGTCTAACAGTGAGGGGATGAAATAAATCTGCTGCAGCCTTCTCTTCTATCACAGTCTCCTCTGTGCCCTCACAGAAAGTGCAGATTATCCTCATCTTTACAATAATTTCAGTCAGTTTTAGACAGGGGAAGGCAGCCCAATAAATAAACGAAAAAATTATTTCTAAATTTTATGTAACTGTCTCGGTGATTTGCAATAACAAAGCGTCTCTGTAATCCCGCCCAAAGGGGACGAAATTGATATGAAGCTCACTGCGCTTGAAACTTCTGCTGGCGTCCATAGCTGAGATAAATTTGAGGGATTTCAGAGGCTCTCGTTCCCATTTGTTATTTCCGTCTGTTTACAAAAGAACATTGCCTGACTCTAATGAGCTTCAGTACGAAGTGAAGCTATGACTTCTGGCTTTTTAAATGATATCGCTGCCCTTTTATGCTTTTCTTTCTGGTCTTGAAGATACGTCCAGGGAGAGCGTCAGTCAAGTAAATAACCTAGCAAATCCCTGAGGTGTATTTGATCAGTCGGAGATGTGTGTCTAAACCGGAATGTGATTGTAATAGCGGAGGTTGCTTGGCTCTAGCAAACAAGTTGTTAAATTGGCAGGTAGCTCTAAATTGAGTGAATTAGTGGATAACCTGGACAACATTGGCATTAATAACTGGTAAACCTGGACAATATTCAGTACTGGATAGATACAGCATGTGGTAAGCATAATTTAATGTGTGGTAAAACCATGGAGCAGAAGTGAAAGAAATGAGAAATTCTAACTGCAGTTATGTAGTAGGAGTTTCACATTAGAAAGCACACCTAATCAGAAAACATTGAGGTGCCCAGTGTTGAATAGAAATGAATAACAAGAACAGTCAAATGCTGGGGCACATCGCGCACTGTCAGTGGGCTTCAGAATCTTGACTTGTGCCCTGCTATCAGTGCCTGAAGGCTCTAATATTTGAATGTCTGCTGTCACCTATGAAGCTTTGTCTGGGTCTGACCCTGCTGCTCCCTTTTCACTGCAGCAATACTTTCATTGGCTTACTCTACGTAGTTCTCTTTTTGGCCCCATTATTTGTGCCAGTTCAGACCTGATGCGGCCTCATAGATCCAACGTCTTGGGTTCAAACCTTGTTCCAACCTCAATCTGTGTAGAGTTTGCACCCTAACCCATTGGGCCCTTGAGCAAGGACCTTCATGTGAAAATTAGTCCACGGACATTGCACAACGGCTGACCCTGCACTAAGACCCCAAAACATCATGCAAAAAATAAAACTTCCTCTCAGAGATTAATAAATTATATCATCATCATCATCATGTTCCCTAAATATCCACCTGCTGCTTCCACACATCAAAGAGAACTTGAAGTTAGGTTGTTTGACAACTGTAAGGCTACAGCCACAATAGTACATTTTCATTAGTCTCTGTTCTCATCTTTCATTCAAAATACACCAACGTTTTTAACCCCTGAAAACAGAGACTTTTGAAAATGTTCTCCAGAGTCGTATACGACTGCAAACACCGGCTCAGCATTTCATTGTGGATGGGTGAAAATGTACAATGCCTGACCTCACAAATCATTCTCTAATTTGCTTGTGTTTATTGCAGAGCCCTTCCCTGATTGGATCCTACTTCTTACACTGTCTCATTTCCTGATTGGTCACCCTTCATCGAAGAAAGTCATATTCCAGTATAGAAGGGACAGAGGAGTTGCTTTCCATGGCATTACCTGCATCTGAATTGCATTTTGTATATATAGCTTGAATGCTGAATAGACATGCCAAAGGCAAATAATATAGCAGTCGCTACATTTTTGAGATAAATCCCATGACTGCTGGCATTACCATCCTTTGTTTTTGCCGATGCGCTCATACCCATTGTGGACAAACATCTACATCATATGCATCTATGATTGTTTTAGTGTGGATGGGGATACTTTATTAAACAATATGAAAATGCTAGTATTGGACATAAGTCATATTCATTAAAAAGCGCAGACGTTGGTCTCTGTTTGCACTTTTCTTCAACATTACCCTGGTGTTTTTAACCCCTGGAAACAGAGACTTTAGAAACACTCTCCAGAGCCGTATCCTTTGCAAAACTTTGGTTTTGAAGTTCTTACTTCCTCCTTCGAGACGTTTTGTATTGGTACTTCTCCCTCTAGAGGGCATTTCTGAGAGTTTCATGCTGAAAACCTCTCTAGATCAAAACAACTTGAAGACCAATGAATTAATTAATGACTCTCTTTGCCTATAATGCTCCTCAGTTCCTCCGTTAGTTTTCCCTAAAGATCTTAAGTACATTGTGTCTCACTTATGGTTTTTACTATTAATTATTTGTTTGACTGTTGATCTCAAAATTTGGAGAAAGGTTCTTATTTAATAAATTATTGTTACTGCATTTGGTTTAGCCCACGTGATCAGTTAGATATTTCTCTTCCATTCATGAAGGCATTGTCATTGTCTTAATAAATTTCTTAGTTAAGTTAATTGTTTTTTAGTTGTCGAGAATATTTTTGTCATTTTGCTTCCCCATCTGTGAAAATGATAACAGGTACGGTGAACAGTCTCTAAACAAATGACATTAAGCTTCTGGGGCCTAAAAACATTTAAGCACACTTGAACCCTAAAGCTGTCAACCCAAACCTTGTAGCTGGCAGTCTTTCATTTCCTCTGTTTAAAGGGAAGTGTTGCTTTGCCTCAGACTGGAAGCTTTGACTGCCATGTCTAGAGCACTTTGTTCTTGAAGATTCGTGTGCACCAAATGATCTTTAAAAGACATCAGCTGTGGATTTGTGTTCTTTTATGCAAATGGAAACATCTTCATTTGTGTTCTTTTATGTTCTTCTTATATTATTATTAGTGTTTATTTAGGAGATGCCTTTTTCAAGAGCATCTTCCAAAACAAGTCACTGTAACAATCAGCGATAAGTTACCTGTTCCGGCTGAGCTGGAGCGAAGTCCAGACTCTGCCGCATCAAACCATTCTAATCATTTGATTCTTTTCATGACTTTCACCTAAGTTCCCCAGTCAATGGCAGAAATAAACAAGTTGGTCAAAGATGAAAGGTTCAGTAAAATTTTGTTAACATTTGAATTGCGGAAACAATATATTCACAAAACATACTTCATATGTGCAAGATGATTTACAGGAATGTCTCAACCTCTTCACCATCATGTTCAACACCATGTACGATATGTGGCACAAAAATAGTCCACAAAAATTGTATACAAGTATATACATACAGTATATATATATATATTGTCAGGGATGCCAGGGGCGACAACCCGGCCGGGATGCCCTGAAGGACCGAAAGAGGGTCTACGCCCGCCCTGGATCACGTGGGGGCCGCCACCCTGGTTGCTTTGGGGGCCACGGGTAGAAGGCTTGGAAGCCCAACCCTGTAGGGGCCCGTGGTTTCCGCCAGGGGGGTGCCCCGATGCCTTTGGAGCCCTGGACCTCAACACTTCCGCCACACCAGGAAGTGCTGGGGGGAAGAGGAGCAGGGACACCCGGAGAGCAGCCGGCACTTCTGCCACACTGGGGCGTGTCCAGGGAGGAGTGCCAGGAAACACCTGGAGCCCATCCGGGATAAAATAAAAGGGGCCGTCTCCCTTCATTCGAGGCTGGAGTCGGGTGGAAGCAGGACAAAGCAAGAGAGGATTGTGGAGGCGACCTGAAGAGAAGGCATTGTGTGGCCAGGACTGTGTGGGGGTTCGTGTGGCACTAACTTTATTCTGTATATAATATTGTAAATAAAAGTGTGGCGGCTGCGTCCACTATATATATATATATATATATATATATATATATATATATATATATATATATATATATATATATACAGTATATACATACATATATATATAGATATACAGTATATACATGTATATATATAGATATACAGTATATACATGTATATATATAGATATACAGTATATACATATATATATATATATATATATATATATATATACAGTGGTACCTTGAGATACGAGTGCCCCATTGTATGAGTTTTTTGAAATACAAGCCGTCACTATGTCGATTTTTTGTCTTGAGTTACGGGCCAAAATGCGAAATACGAGCCATCTATTTAATGACACTTGCCTAACTCATTTCAGAAATATTCTAAAGGGGAGGACTAAACAAAACTCCATGGACAGGTTTCTATTGAAACGCCCTGTGAATGAAAGTTCGAAAGTGTGGCAAAAAAGAAAAAAACAAGTGAAGAAGAAAACTAAGTTAAGCAAAAGTGAAGTGAAAGAAAAAACATTACAATACGCTAATCAGCTTCGCCAATATCTGTTTATTTCTTTAGATTCTCTTTCATGTAGTAGGTTTTATTTTGTTTTTTATACAATATTTGTTCATTATAAAAAAAAAAATTCTTATGTTGAAAACATTTAACAAAAATTGGGGTGGCTTTTTGGGAGCTGGCACGAATTAATGTCATTTCAATTCATTTCAATGGGGAAAATTTATTTGAGATACAAGCATTTTGACTCGGTCACAGAACAAATTAAATTCATATCTCTCATCACTGTATATATATATATATATATATATATATATATATATATATATATATATATATATATATATA
Organism: Polypterus senegalus; assembly: GCF_016835505.1. Lineage (NCBI taxonomy): Eukaryota > Metazoa > Chordata > Cladistia > Polypteriformes > Polypteridae > Polypterus > Polypterus senegalus. The sequence goes on from NC_053166.1 coordinate 134,736,343, forward strand.
TATATATACACACATGAAAACGTTCAGACAAACACAAAACGTATATATTCTAAACAAACATGATTGACCTTTTATGTACAGTCTGAGGACAGCTGAGCCGCACACCTTGAAACTGATTAAGGAAGAAGATGCTTTTAGATCCTTGGACATGTACCTGAGGTTTATTTGTAGATTTGGGTCATTTATGTGGACTAAATTTGGTGGGGCAGTCTGCTCTTGGTGGATTGTTCCTGATCTTGAATTTTCTCCAAATGTGGATATTCCTCTGCTCATTGGAATTACTGACTTTTTCCATTTTCTTGGATGCCATTCCAGACATGTTTCCATTAACAGATTTTCTCTTTAGACCTTTCAAAGATTTGAGAATCTAGGCTTGATGTGTTACAACTTCAGTTAACTCCAAACTCGGCAAAGCTTTTCATTTTAATAGGTGATAGGATTGTTTTATATTCCAGTCTGATCTGTTTTGTTTTTTGTTTGTTCATAATTAATACTTTCACTCCTGAAAAAGCTTGTCATTATTAGCATGATGTCATTGCGTCACATGTTTGCTTTCTCATGGGAGCTGTCATCATGCAGTTAGGAATGATGTTTGTTACTATTCTTGTAGTAGCTTTCTACGCACGGGGCGAAACTTGTATAATTTAAGACCTTTAAAGAGAAGAATCTAATTGCGGAATAGCTTCAGCAAGTGAAAATCTAAACAAGAATATCAATTCTGGTCAATGTAGATGTGGTTTTCAGCAGTGATACTGGTGCGAGTCTGGCTATTCTCTAGCCTTTTCTTTAAGGATCCTTATTAATATCTCAAAGAAATTCATGTTGGATTTTCTAAACTTGCTTATCCAGAGGCTGTGAGGCTAGGGGGTCTGCATTGGTAACTGGAAGGTTGTCAGTTCAAGTCCTATAAACGCCAAAGTTACTCTTCTTCGTTGGGCCCTTGAGCAAAGCCCTTAATCTGAAATTGCCATGTCCTGGGTATGGCGTTAACCTGCATCCAGCTCTGCATGTTGGCTCTCCAACCTGCTTTGAAAACTTGGGGGTTGGTGGCAGGATTGGCACTCCAGCCATCATAAAAAAAAACCTCCCGCTGTTCCATTCCATCTGAACTTGTGTGGTGCTGAAGTGTCACCTGTTGTCTGGATCCTGAGTGGGTTTGTCTTGTGGTAGGTGTGGCAATGCGCTGTATCAGTGGGTGCTCCCAACCTCTCTCACTCTCTCTTATCTGGAGTAGAGTTATGGGGAAGCTGGAGCCTATCCCAGCAAGCATTGCGTGTGTCTCACACAAGAGCAAGTCAGGAGCATAGTTGAGATAAGGACACCAGTTGCTAATGCCCAGACAACACTACACACTGAATCGCAGCAGCAGGATATTTAAAGAACGGGATTCCAAGATGCCGGGTTCAAGGCTAAAGAACACATATCACCACTTAGCTCGGATAAGCCTGAGAGTAGGTGCAGAAAAGCGTGTAGCATCCCGAGTAATTTGTGGAAGTTTTCTCCAATTTTTTCTTTTTCATTAAATGGGGTGCCAGCTGGCCCCCATCATTTTATTTTCTCCCTCTTATTGATTCTTTTAATAGACGCAAGACAAGAACAATTACTGGATGGCATGGCAGTCCATCATAGTAGGAACACACACACACACATACAAATCCACAAAAAAGGCACATTTTCATCTAACCTGCATGTCTTTGGACTGCGGGAGGAAACACACACGGACACGTGGAGTTGGATTTTCTGATATGAACTTAATAATGTAAATCTGGGCCCTTCAATCCAATTTCTGACAACTTCATTATTTTTATGGAATTTGGTGAGCCTGATGCTAACTGTAATCAAATTAGGCCCAAATGTGTTGTGACTGTATTGTCCCATGTGACTGCCTTTCGTTTGCTTGAATATGGTCAAAATGTAATCTAGTAGTTTTATTTATTAGGTAAGGTCACCACAACCCATGATTGCATTTAAAAGATGACCAGATGTCTAAATGCGTTCCAAGAAGCAGCAGTCTTTCTGAGATTTTGTGTGCTTTGTCATAGCATTGCATTTGCCCTGTAAAGTCTGTAGACTAACATTTATCAGCATTTGAAACATATACTATAGAAAAGAAAATTACAGTAAAGATACAAAGAGACACCAGTCACAAATCTCCAGGTTTTGTAAAGTCACATCCTTCACAGGGCTCTGCTTTACCATAGCTGCATTTTTGAATTGCATGAAAGAAAAGTGTTGCAAATTTCAAATAAAACAGTGGGATGCAAGGTGAAGCCTTTCCCAAAGTGTAATGCTTGTGGGTTAGACCGCTCTAACCTTAATAATTACCACAGTGATGTCCCTTTGATCTTGTGAAGGACCCAGAGGCACTTTAGAGAAAGAGATATGCTCTTTTTGTCAGTTATAATAGAGCCTCGGCTTCCACATCTCATCCGCATCACGGGTCAGAAAGAGGTTAAGTGAGTTGTGCAGACTCTCGTAGAGGCTTGGCGGCGGGTGGTGTGAGGGTCTTCTCTTAGCAAAAGATAGGGTCTGATCAGCAAATCTTTTAGTCATTAATGAAGGACATCTCAACATGCCATTTTCCTAAGGGATAGCTTTTCATTTGATGAAGTCCAGCGGCAGAGAGAAGTGCATCCAGCTCAGAGTAACTGCTGTACGCTGCCTTTCATTTAGTATTATCTTCACTGTAGCGGACAGTCTGTTCTTGCTTTCCTTTCTTATTTAAAATGATCTTGCTTTTAGATTAGACTTATCCAGAACACATTTTCTTGTAGCTGCTATCCCAAAATTAATTATCCCAATCCCAAGACGTTTGCCCCCTGACTTCATTTACCATTTGCTTGCTGTCCTATTGCAAAGAAGCTTATTTGTACTTCGATAGCGTTCCTGTCTTTAATAGTCGCCATATTACTTTTTCAAGGACGGGCATCCCTTAAATTAATTCTGATGACATATCACATATTGTGGATTTTGTTTTATGTCAAACATCAGCAGAATGGTTTGTGGCACAAGGCAAATTACTACTTCTTTAGCCTTATTTTTGCTATTATAGCTTAACAAATATTTTATTTAAAAAATTACATCATGTGTTAGCTCAAAGGTAAAGTCCAAAAGCATAAATACATTCCTTCACAAAATACAGCCATTAATAATATTAAATGTATAATTGTGATTATGTAAGAAATCTATATATATATATATAAAAGCAAAATACCACTGACTCACTCGTCATGAAATCTCCCGAACCATGAGGACTTGGGACTTGAAATTTGGAATGTAGGTTACCCTTGGCCCATAGGTGCTCTCTAAGAAATGGGTTTAAAAATTTCATGGTCCAAGCGCAAAATTTCTTATTGTTTTTTAGACCTATTTGTATGTCTGTCCCCTTTTCACAAGAGAACTACTTAACGGATTTAGATCGGGTTCTTATCTATAATTTTCTTGAACATTCAATTGATTTTTGAAGCAACTTTCTCATCGCGCTAAGTATCATAGCTCGTTTGTGGTACCGATTTATTAGCGAGAATCCGAAAGAGACTCGTCGGGCTGCAGGGACGGGGCCCTCCTCACTCACGCATCTGCCTCGGGGTGTAACCTTAACTCCGCTTTGTTAGCGAATAAGAGAACTACTTAACGGATTTAGATCGGGTTCTTATCTATAATTTTCTTGAACATTCAATTGATTTTTGAAGCAACTTTCTCATCGCGCTAAGTATCACAGCTCGTTTGTGGTACCGATTTATTAGCGAGAATCCGAAAGAGACTCGTCGGGCTGCAGGGACGGGGACGGGGCCCTCCTCACTCACGCATCTGCCTCGGGGCGTAACCTTAACTCCGCTTTGTTAGCGAATAAGAGAACTACTTAACGGATTTAGATCTCTTTTTTTTACTATTTGCTTGAGCATTCCGGTTGATTTTGCGACTTCTCTCATTTCCCTAACAATCATAGTTCCCTTGCAGGAGTAATATATTCACGTTAATCCGATAATCCGAAACAGGGGCTGCGGGCAGAGGGGTGGGGGAAAAGTGACATCATGAGTAGGGAGTCGGGCTGGGCCCTCCTCACTGTCCTGTTTCATGAATACGCAGGCGAAGCCGCGGGGAATGGCTAGTCACTAATAAATGGAAATCAAAGAACAAGGGAAGCTAAGAGAAGCTAGCTAAAGGCTAAACAAAAAAAAAGAAAAAATAACTCCAAATGCTGAATAAGCAAGGAGAAAGGCACTTAATTAACTTGACCCAAAACGAAGACTGAAAAACACAGAAAAAGGTCCAAATCAGAAGATTACAACTACAAATCTGAATAATAAGCTGAAGCTCATGAATTGGAGGTCCCACCCCATAAGCTTCAGATGAAATAGCCAGCTGATATCGGTAATAGGGAATGAGAACTGAGATGAGTTGGCGGTGGAGCCAAGGATAAGGTCCATAGAAGAACGTGACATAATGAGGAGCATGCAGAAGTGCAAGTTGTTATGGGTAGTTTAGTGATGGCGTAGGATTTTTGTGAGTTGGAAAACAGCCCAGGAGATAATGCATGCAAGACTGTTAGAAGACCTAGTCAGACAGGCAAGGATCTAAACACAACAGAACAACAACTGACCACTCACTGTCAACCACAGCCACGGGAGTTGTTGTGATTTCTACCGAACATGTAGAAGCTTATACAAGTGTGACTTGCACTTGGTGACATGACGTATGCATTCACTTTTAAATTTTTTCGACGCTTGCATGCACATTACTTCTCATTCAGTCCAAGCAGACAAACTCAGCTTTGTGGTACATGCATGTTGTACATTCAAACAACCAGCTACCATATCTTTGCCTGAGACAGCTTCCAGCCAGTCCTGCTCAGTTTGTGCCACAGCTGCACTCGACTACATGTCCATCTCAGACAAGATGTGAACTGTCCTGGCCTACTTAGCTGACGCCTCTGCAAGTTCATTAAAAGAGTAAAACTGCTAGGGAGTCCTTGGGTTTTTTTTGACCCAAAGACCACATGCAACTAATAATTTTGTAGACAGCCCAGCACAGCAGGCGAAGGTGCGCACATGATGTGGCATGTACACATGCACTGCAGCAAGTGGCTCAGTCTACAATCCACTGAAGGTCCGCGGAAGCACCACTTTCCCCGATGGGAAGGAAGACAGCCAGGTGCGGCCTGAAGACAGCGGGCAATCCGAAAAAGCCCATCATTAGCAAAAGGATCGGCATGCCTGAGGAAATGGCCAGGCAAAGGATGCGACCTCCAGAAGACGGGATCCAGGAGGTAGGTACCAGACTCAAGGAGATATTGCCCTGGGAGTGGTGTTGCACTATTCCATGTGCCTACCTAGTAGGGGGAGACCATGCAGGGGCGTATTGCTGGCCGAAGGGTGTCGATTCCGGGGATGACGATGGGACGAGGTCCAAGGAGGACCTCGGACTGCGGCTCCGCCCGCGTAATAGTGAAACAGGACAAACTTTAAAAATCAATTAAAAAAAAAAAAAATTGTAATCATTCCTATTGAGAAAAATTTATATTGATAGCTTTCGCATCAGAGGGCCTCTTGATGTATAATATTTTTGGTTTTGCTGTCAGGGGCAAGAATGTAGCTGTGATCTCTTTGCCAAAAATGTAAAAAGATGACAAGGTATCTCTGGCCAAGGTAGGTATACTTCAACGTCAAATGTTTCCACTGTATCTGATCATGTTCAGCCCCGACGGGAGAGTGTCCCCCATGTGGGGAGAAGATCAATGGCTGTGATATCTCTGCCAATGAGTAGGTAACGTCAAATGTTACTCTTTAACAGTTTATAGATGGTAATGTCTGCTGAACAAACAGGTATCGCTAGCAAAGCAGAGGCAAGGTACGCTCCAACACGTGGCAAGAGGTAGAGCGACTCAAACGGAGGCTGGCGTGTGAGTGCGGATGGCCCTGCCTGGCACCTGTGAAGTCGTTCTCTTATATATATATATATACATATAGGATTCAGGATTGTGGTACTGGTTCACAGGTAATTTTTTTTAATTATTATTTTAATTTCTGTGAGCATTTAGTGACTAGTGTACCTCTGGTGCTGAGGAAAGCCACCCTTCTAGGATTGTAGCAGGGCAAGTTCTTGCCTTAATGGTCTTTTGAATCCCTCAGGTCTTAGCAAACATCAGAGCCATGAAAATTATCCTACCAACTCTTCAATAGCTCTTTATTGTGCTTCAATCATGGCTTATTATATTTGTAACTGTCTAATTACAGTAAAAATTAATCATTTCAGTAGTCTGTTAATAATGGAAAATTGGCCTGAGATTATGGATTGCATTAAAGTGCAATTACCTTTCTGGTTTAGGACTAAATAAATAGATGTACCAACAAGAAACGTCTTGCTAAGCCATTAAAGTATTCACCATGACACATTCAAGACACTTGCGAAGTTTGCTCACTACTTAATAAAGATAGTTCCTTCTGTCGACAATTTCAGATGAAATGTATAACTATTCTTTCAGAGGCCCCTACAGTACAGTGCCAAATAGATTAAATTTATTATTAGAAAGGCGTAGTAGAGATTTAGATTGGATTTCTGGCATCTGGCGAGCATAACCAGAATAATCTAAAGTACAAGCAAATAAAATAAATTTCTGTGCAGCCATTTTTACCCCTCTCCTCCCAGTTAGATTAGTAGCCATCAATCCGACAGTAAGTGTTGAGGGTTGGGATGTGGAGGGGAATTGTGGGTTGCAGAAATTTAATTTCACCTCTTTTCTTCTTTTCATTCCTAGTTTGTGAGATAAATGATGACAGAGAAAAGAATGACTACAGTGCACTATTACAGATATTGTGCCAGGAAGCTGAAGGGTGGGATATTTTGGTTTAGGGTAAAACCACCTTTGATAGAGAGTTAAGTTTTGAAAGGAAGATTAGTGTCTCTGACACAGAGGTTACTCGCCCTGGGAAATCCACTGTCGAGAAGGTACGGATAATAAGAGGTCCTGCACTGGCTGATTGCTCCATTCACAGTGAGATTTCCAATCCTTCCGCAGCTGGACTCTGGCCTGATTGATGGCTTTGAATATGATGGCTTAATAAATTTCATTGTCACTTTACTGGTACACGTGGGATCATTTGTATTCTGTGGGCCACACTGTTTATGGTACAATTGATTTGGGTTTGATTTGTGGGTGGATTATTCCTGCCTTGGAAGTGCATTAGAAAAGAGCAGGGCAGGAAGAAATCTTTAACTCTTTCCCACCCATGTTTACACATTCTTGCTATTTTTTCAGAAGGGAAAGACAATTGTAGAATATAAGAAAACAAAAGGAATATTTAATTCCCAGAACTTAAATTCAAGCTCAAACAGTTCCACCCTTCTTGTCAAAAAAACCCCCCAAAAAAACCCTATGAGATAAATTTATTTTTTATATCTGCACGAAGTGTACCAATGCGTTTTTGCCTTCGGGCTCATATCCCCTACCCTAACGCCTAAGCCTAACCAGTGGAAGGGGGTTTTAGAGTGTTTATATCTATTTAATTGAAGAGGGTGCATGTACCTTTAAGTAAAACATTATTTTGTGGGATTTGTGTACCAGTGCAGTTATCTTTGGACTTCTATCCCCTACCCTAAACCTAACCCTAAACTTAAGAATGGGTCGCCCCAACTAAGAAGAGGTCACCCATGTCTGGTTACATTGGTTTTTTTGTATCTTCATGAAGAGAAATGATTTTTATGGTGTTCTGGGTGGATGTAAGAGAAGAATTTCAATTAAGTGGACCTACATTTTTTACCCATATGTATTGCGTGTGCAGTCGATGGACATATGTATAATATGTGCTGATGTATGATTTATAATCTTCTACTCTTGCATTAAAGACACGGAATATGTGAAGAGCCCATTCTCCTCACATATCTAATTTAGTTTTCTCCAAAGACTGAAACCCAATTTTAGTTTATGCAGTGAACTGCAAGACCCAAACCAGAAGTGACTTAAAGCCTTTCTTCTGTTTCTTTCTTTCTTGCAGATGATGTCGCCCCATCATTTAAAACAGAACCAGGTCCTCCTCAGATTCATCTCGAAGGAAACCGCTTAGTACTGACCTGTCTGGCAGAGGGCAGCTGGCCCTTGGAGTTTAAGTGGATCTTGAATGACACCGAAATCACCACGTTCTCCCCGGAATACAAGTAATTTTCAACTTTCCCAAAAGATGTTGACCTTTGCTAGTTAAAATTTATGATGCTAACTTCGGCACTATTGCTTTAAACTGTTTGTATTCTTAGGAGGATCTGACACAGTAGTGATGCTTACCTGTACAAAACTATTAATACTTAAAATGGACAGCTATGTGGGCATCTCTGAAGGGATTCTGAATGAGGTGTGTGTGTGTGAATGGCTAGAGAGATGCTGCAGGGCTCCCTAAGCAAGTTGTATTACTTTGGCTGTAAATAATATTTGCATAGTTCAATTACATTAAAACATTATATGTGCTATTATTAATTAACAGCAAGGAAGCTGTTAAAATTGGCCCATTAGTGGTACACTTCTGTTAAAAAAAGATGCAAAAGATTTGCACAGGGGGTTCTGTCAACAGGAGACTAAGAACAATATGTGAATGAATCTTCACTTTTGATGCTTTGAAAATGCATTATGATATTAGTATATTTATATATTTACATATTCATTACATGTCTTTATGCTCCACAGTGCAACATCAGTAATGCAAATCAGTAATGCAAATAACTCAATGTTCATTTATAGTCTTATTAGCACACAGGTGGCCAGGGCACAGTAAATCCTTCATTGTCACCCATCCATTTTGCTTAGTGCTGTGTACTGTTTTACGTTTTCAGAACTTATTGTGGCAGCAGTGGGTGCAAGAAACGCCACTCCCCAATCACCCAGAGCTGCCGGGAGATGCCACTTTAAAAAGTGCCTGTCATATCTATCTATCTATCTATCTATCTATCTATCTATCTATCTATCTATCTATCTATCTATCTATCTATCTATCTATCTATCTATCTATCTGTTGATGATATAGTGCCTTTCTTATCTATCTATTTAGTTTCTTTCATATCTCTCCACCTCTATTGTATAGTGCATTTTGTACTTAGCTTTTTCATATGTATCTAAAACCGCAAGTTTTTTCTGTCTATTTAAATTGTATATACCACCTTTCATATCTGTCTGTACGGTGCTTCTGTAATAAATAATATATTTGTCATATAGCACCTTTCATTTCTATCTATTTATCTAAACGGAGAGGAAATGGAGTCCCAGAACAACAACTAAAGGGAATATCAAGCGGATTCTGCATAGTGAATGGACTGTGATTCTAGCCGAGGTCTCTGAGATTACAAGGCAGCAGTCCTAATGAGGGCATTACCATGCTCGTCAAATCATTTAATGCAATTAAAAAATAATTATGGAGAACACTGTAGACTTTGTATCATTTTATATCTGCATGTGTATGCAGAGTGCTGAAATATCACCAGTATTCTGGCACGGCTATTGTTCACACCTATATTTGCATACGTATCTCAATGACCTGCCTTGTCAACAATCAGTCAAAAATAGTTGGCATTTTGATTAATGATTGTCTGAGTATGAAGCATATTACAAAATGAAAACTTTAGTTCAAGGTTTGGTGCTTACCTCCTTTAAGGAATATTTCCAAACATGGAAGAGCTGCTAATGTTGGCCTGTACTGTGTAAAACAAGTGACGGGGTCACTCTTCATCACTTTAAAGGACTGTCCTCTGAAGCCTCGCTTTTTACTTGTGAACATGTATGCCTCATCTGTACACACACAATTTAAAGTAATAATAGAGACAGAATATGAAATGCCCTTGAACTGTGCCAACATGCCTGAGCTGGTGCCATGGCGCCCCTTTTTTGTGTAACTTGTTCTTACCAAAGTTGTGTCTCTTTCTTAATTCCATGCTTATAGAGAAAAGCCAAGCAAAATGACACCTTTTATTGGCTAACTAAAAAGATTACAGTATGCAAGCTTTCGAGGCAACTCAGGCCCCTTCTTCAGGCAAAATGTAATATAGAAACTGAAGTTTCCTGTGTTTATATCCACACACTAAGACAAGAAACAACATTGGTAAATTTTTAAATGAAAACTCTTAAATGTAAAAAAATTAATAGGTTAATTCAGGCTAAGATTAATTTAACAGGAGATAGAAGAACAATGTATGGTCAAGATCTTTAGATAAGATAACTGTCCAATAAAGTCCTTTGAAGTTTGTGATGAGTTTTTCAAAACAATGCAGATCTGTAGTCAGGTTGTCTGTGTCAGTCTGAGAGATGTAAACAGTCTTCATATCTGGCTATAAAACTCTTGTCTCTGTTCAAGCCATGTTGTAATGTATTAAATTTTAACATGAGTTTAACTTCCCATTCTTTTCTCTCTTGCTGCGTTTTGAAGTTGCCCATAAGCACTGTGACTTTAAAGTCCCTCTCACAGTGTCCATGGCTGTGGAAGTGGGCCGCTACAGGAACATCTGTGTTGCCACGTTTAATGTGGAATCTGTGTTAATTCATTCTCTGGCGGAGTGTTTGTCCAGTTTCTCCCACATAGAGTGCAGTGTCTCAGGACATTTCATGCAGAGAATTAGGTAAACCACATTAGATGATCTGCAGGAAAATGATCCCTTTATGTGATGTTCAAGTCGGGAGTTTGGTAAAATTATACAGTCTGTATTGTAGATGTGGGCACACGTTTTACATCTTTTCTGTAGGCAGGGAGATGTGCCATGCTTGTAATTCCTCTTTCCTTTCCTCCTGCTTTCTGCTTTCAGCTACACTTGTGCTGACCAAACGTCCAGGTAAAGTTTAACATTTGCCATCTTGGAGCCTCTTTATGGTCAGGTGGTTGTTTGTTTGGCTTTCACAGGCTGATGTTTAATTCTTGTTTATTAGCGATATAACACTAAACTCTCTGCTCGCACTGCTCTCTCCAACTGGTTACACTCTCACACTTGCATGGGCCCTCTCAGGAGTAAACACACACACACACACACACTCTTTCAGAGGCACCTTGTGAGCTGCCTCGATCTAAAGCTTCAGGACAGGCACTCGCCTTTTTTTTCCACTTTGATGCTTTACGTCTGGATGCCTCGCTATGGACCTGTTGGTTATGAGCTTTCATCAAGCTGAATTGAATACTTCCTATAGAATGCGATCCATTGAGAGTATCATTTTTTTCATAATTGCATAAACATATTTATATCATATAATCATCATAATAATAATCATGTACACCCAGTTCCTTTAACCATATATATACAGTATATATATATATATATATATATATATATATATATATATATATATATATATATATATATATATATATATATATACATTTTTCCCTCCTATCTGTTTTTTCACTAGTTTTGCATTTGGCTACAGTCAGTGTCACTACTGGTATTATGAGGCGATACCTGGACCCTACAGAGGTTGCTCAGGTAGTCCAACTTCTCCAGGATGGCACATCAAAACATACCATTGCCAGAAGGTTTGCTGTGTCTCCAAGCACAGTCTCAAGGGCATGGAGGAGATTCCAGGAGACAGGCAGTTACTCTATCAGAGCTGAACAGTGCCATAGAAGGTTCTTAACCCATCAGCAGGACCAGTATCTGCTCCTTTGGGCATGGAGGAACAGGAAGAGCACTGAAGGAGCCCTACAAAATGACCTCCAGCAGGACACTGGTGTGAATATCTCTGACTAAACAATCAGAAATAGACTTCATGAAGGTGGCCTGAGGGCCCAACATCCTTTAGTGGGTCCTGTGCTCACTGCCCAGCACCGTGGAGCTTGATTGACTTTTGCCATTGAATACCAGAATTGGCAGGTCAACCAGTGGCACCCTGTGCTTTTCACAGATGACAGCAGGTTCACCCTGAGCACACGTGACAGATGTGAAAAGGTCTGAAGAAGCCATGGAAGAACGTTATGCTGTCTGTAACATCATTCAGCATGACCGGTTTGGTGGTGGGTCAGTGATGGTATGGAGATGCATATATATGGAGAGACACACAGACCTCTACAGGCTAGACAACAGCACCTAGACTGCCATTAGGTATCGGGATGAAATCCTTGGACCCATTGTCAGATCTTATGCTGGTGCAGTGGGTGCTAAGTTCCTCCTGGTGCACGACAATGCCCGACCTCTTATGGAGAGAGTATCCAGGCAGTTCCTGGAGAATGAAGGAATTGATACCATTGACTGGCCCCCACACTTGCCTGACCTAAATCTAATAGAACACCTCTGGGACCTTATGTTTCAGTCCATCCGACGCTGCCAAGTTGCACCTCAGACTGCCCAGGAGCTCAGTGATGCCCTGAGTTCAGATCTGGGAGGAGATACCCCAGGACATCATCTGTTGTCTCATTAGGAGCATACCCTGATGTTATCAGGTATGCATACAAGCATGTGGGGGCCATACAAACTATGTGCATGATTTGGAGTTGCTGCCAAGAAATATCGGCAAAATGAATTAGCCTGCAGCATCATTTTTTCACCTTGATTTTCGTCCTCTGTAGTTTGATAATTTTCATTTACATTAAACGATGTGGCATCCGTTCACTCCTAGCACATTACCCAGTCTATGTCAGTAGAGATATCCAGCAGGATTTTATTTATTTTTCCCATTGAGATCTGATGTATTTTCAAAGTTGAGCAGTTTATGTATATATATATATATATGTGTGTGTGTGTGTGTGTTGTTTTTTTTAATTAACTTATAATCTTTCACTGAGCCTGTATCAAGTTTATTTAAGTTTTTGCATCAGAAAATTCAGATCTCTTCCTGTCAGAATTCCAATTACAGTGCTAGTTAAGGGAGCATTCTAGATCATGGGCAACAAGCTTTTTTTCTTAGCTGTCACTTGGGTGTAATTGCTTTTAAGAAAATAATTGCGCTGGAATTAGGGTGAGCAGTTAAGTTGGATGGCTTATGTCAGGTTGTAATTTGAGCCATTCTAAGTGCAGGATTGATTTCAGATGGATTGCACTCTCTGGTCAGTGTGTATTAGTCCATGCATGGAGCCTCAGTCTGAAACAGAATAAACAGAGCCAGTGCCATTTCCCTGTGACAGACCATAGTCACAGGTAAAGGATATAAAAGTGTGAAGTGATTTGTGACTCTTCCAGGCCATCATCGAGGAAGCTTTTCATGACTGAGTTGGTCAAGTTCAGTTAGACTGTTGGTATTACCAGCTTTTTCTAAGCTATTTTTCATTGTCCATCATGCTTGTACTGTATATTTTGAAATGTAATTCAGGGTTGGTGCCATTCATGAATTGGGTTGAGAATGCATGGTTAATTCCAATTCACTTTCGGCAATTGGAACTGGAATTAAAGTAGCATGCAGCTGAAGGGAAATGGGATTGGAATTGAATTGGAATGCCAGGAAACAGAACTGAATTCAAATAACTGAATTGATTTTCTAAGTATTGTTCAGTATATTAAATATGAATTATAAATCACAAATATATAAAAGATAATACAAGAGTAATGTATGTTTTATATGTTAAGCATGTGAATGTCACAAAACATTGTTATACGTAAATAAAAAGAAAAACATGAAATTTGCATGTGTCACTCTGCACATTGATGTCCCTAACGACATTTTCTTAATATTAGTGTAAGAAAGGTAAGAAAGGCACTATATGAGCGCCGACCCAACACAGACTGACACCGTGAGGCACACATAACATAAATAAACTTTTTATTTTTCTTCGTCTGTGGGCTACGTCTTCCCCGTACCCACAGACACAACATAGTTTGTCTGCTGATTTGCAAAAAAAAGGTTGATGCAAAGGTCTTTACAGACAGGAGTCCACAACACAACTGAACAGGTTAGGACACATGGTGGATATATATTTGAAAAGCAGTAAGAGGAGAGATCTTGGAACCAGACCCGGGAAGTAGGTCATCGGGGTGCTGCTTCTTGAGATATAGAAATTATATCATTAGGAGGTGGGCTTTTCTGTTGGCCTGGAAGTGACATTTTCTGGGGCAGAACTGAAAGTGACGCCATCTTGAAAGCCAGGCGGAATTGCCTGCATTTGTTCTGCGGGGAGATAAGAGAAAGGATTAGTGCACTCTGCCACCCCCTGGTCTGACTGGGAATTACCATCTTCTGAGCCCTTTAGCTGCCTCCCATATGCATGTGTGTGACAGTCTGTACCTTCACCTTCAATCTGACATGTGAGGTTGTTTTATCAGGAAAAGGCTCTGGAGCAGTGTCTCCTTAAAATATAAATCCCCTTTTCTAATGACAAATTCCTTTCCCAATAGTCCCAGTGATATATGTCAAACCTCTGTCACTAATTTTGTTTGCCTGTTCTTACACGTACCAACCTTTGGGAATATACAGTTCAAAGTTGCAATACACTTGCACTTCTGATCAGTAGCTCCTTCAGACTTCACCCAGGTATGACTTTCATGGTTGTTTTCCCGTTGGGTGCATCTCTCCTTCCACTCTACTTGACCTATCTGTAAAAGAAAGTCAGTCGTTTCCCAGCCCCTGGAATCAGAATAGAACAAATGTGCAAACTGGAAATCAAGCTTAATAAGTTCTAATCTTTAAAAAATATTCAAAGAGCTAGTGCCATAAACGAAAGCAAACAGAGTGTGGCAATTCACACCACCTAACCTGGATCATCCCCTAGATTTGTAAGCAGACAAAGATCAGCAACACGTCCAATATGTGTTTTATTATTCTTGTCTTGTATTGCTTAGTCTCGACAGTGACTCGGTACATTCTTGGTTTGACTTCCCTCTTTGATAAGCTCTTTTGTTGACTTTATAAAAGCCCCAAAACAACTTTGCACATAATTTAAATCCTGTTGTTTCATCTTTCAAGTCAAGTCAAGTCAGGTTGGGGAGCATGCACCCACCACATGACAAAACAGTTCAGATCCTGGTTGGCAATCCCCCAGGCAGACACGCGGTCCAGTCCCACCCTTTGGAAATGACCCTCTATCTGCCGCAGCCAGGTGTTATATGGTCGCCCCCTTGGGCTGGTCCAGCCACTCGGGTCCCCAATAATGAGGATCCTACGAGCTGCATCACCCTCGGGATAACGCGACACATGGCTGTAGTGCCGTAACTGACTCTCCATCACAATGCAGGTAATGTGCCTCATTCGGGAGTCCATGAGCAACCGCTCATTCGACACAAAGTCAAACCAACGGTACCCAAGGATTTTCCGGAGAGACACAGTTCCAAAGAAGTCCAGTCTACATCTCAGGTCACTGGATAGCGTCCATGTCCCACAAGCATATAGCAAGACAGGAAGCACCAGGAATCTAAAGACTTGGACCTTCATCCTTTTGCATAGATATCATGAGCTCCACACACCCCTTTCCAGCAACCTCATGACTCCCCATGCTCTCCAAATCTGTCTACTGACTTCATAGAAAGATTCACCAAAGACATGAAAGGTAAGTAAACCTCTCGACAAGGTCAACACTCTCTCCACAGACAGACACACTGTTGATGGCTGTGCCTAAGAGGTCATTAAAGGCCTGGACCTTGGTTTTTATCCAGGACACTCGCAAGCCCAGAAACTCAGGCTTCTCACTCAGTCTCTCGAGCACCCCGATCAGAGCCTCCATTGACTCCACGAAGATCAGAGCATCATTAGCAAAGTCAAGATCCGTGAATCTTTCTTCACCAACAAATGCCCCACAGACGCTGGACCCCACGACCTCGCCCAACACCCAGTCCATTCGTGCATTGAACAGAGCAGGAGTAGAACACACCCCTGATGATCCCCGAATCAACTGGGAAAAACACAGAGGTTCTACTTTCACTCTGCACAGCACTTATAGTACCATTGTACAGGGCACTCATGATATCCAGCAACTTCGAGGGCATCCCGCAAACCCTCAGGATGTCCCACAGAGTCTAACGAATGACTTGTCTCTTTCGTCTTTCCAGAGCTCATGAAACTAAACCTCCACCACCACTCACCCCCAAAGTCGCTTTTTGTCTGAGGCACTTGAATGTAGATTTCCATCTCCAAAGGAGCTCATAAAACTAACTCCTGCTTCTAACATCAGAAACAGGATAGTGAAGCACGTAACTTCACACTCAGAAGTGCCGCTTGTGAAACCACATTAGCAACAGGATATTTCATCTTGGACTGCATATCAATGACGCCTCAACTTTTCTTATATAAAGGAAAGAACCCATGAATGAATGTTCTTTTTTTTTTTTTTTTACTATTCCTTAAGGGAAAACAAGTTTGTTTGGCCTTTTGATTTAGTTTGCCAAACTCAAATCCTAGTGAATCAATCAATGTCTTTCTGACAACTGAATACTTTCAGAGAGCACTGTAGAAATAACAAAGGAATTAATAGAAATAAGAGATGCATCGACAAGCACAAAGGTCACCAGAGCACCACTGTTACTTTCTGCTGCTTTAAGTCTTTGCATTGGAAGACTAAGTTCTTCACAAGTCACTGTCAACAATTATAGATAGACAAGTGTTGGAACATTAGCACAATCTAGACGAGAAATCGGCCCAACAAAGCTCGCCAGTCCTATGCACTTATTTCGTCCAAAATAAGATTAAGTCGAGTTTTGAAGGTCCCTAAAGTCCCACTGTCTACCACACTATTTGGTAACTTATTTCAAGTGTCTATCGCTTCTTTGTATGAAGAAAATGTCCTCATGTTTATGCAAATTTTACCTTTAACAAGTTCCCAACTGTGTCCCCGTGTTCTTGTTGGACTCATTTTAAAGTAAAAATCTCAATCCAATGTACAAATTCCCTTTGTCACAAACGTGTGCATGGGAGGCAGTCCAAGTGCTTAACTGGGAGTAAGATGCGGAGCTAGGGGTTGATGAACGGTACTAATGCCTTTTCACTGTCTTCCAAAGACCACCAGAAGAAAAACCCAGTTCTCAGCCCACTTCCGCTGCTACATCACACCCTCCTGCAGACCTCACTTCCTCCTGAGATCCCACCCCTTCCTGTCCTTCACCTATAAAAACCTAAGCCTTCACTCTATTATTCAGTCGATGTTTGACTCAGTCCTTTGTTTTGGCTGCTACTTACATTATATACTGTAGGGTGGACTTCTTAAATCTTTATCTTTGTCTCTTTGCTTTCTTCATACCTTCATTATTTTAAACACTTCATGTCTCTGAATGTAATTATGAGTGGGATTAGCATTTGTACATATAATGTAATAGGGAAAATAAAGAGTTTTCTAAAAAAAAGTGAATTATATAGGGACATAATGGAGAAGGAGGAATGAATTTTGCCCAAGCAGGCTTGCTCTGTGCTGACATTTCAAGCCCAATAATATCCATAAATAATGGAAATAATTATTAATCATGTTTCTGATACAAACTCAAGTAATACTTGCCATTTCCAGTCAAGATTCATTTCTTCTTTTTGTAAATAAACGTTAAAGCAGCAGAAATGCCACACTTTTCATTAAATGGTCTAAGCTCAGAACACCACCGTGACATTCAGTCTTCAGCCTGCAACATAAAAATGTCAGCAAGTAAAGAAAGGACCTCAGAGGTCATGGTCTTATTGCTCTGCATTACCAGGGGTAGTGGATCAGGAAACTGAATAGAGAACGTATCAATTCAGAGGGCAAGTGAGTTGAAAGAAACGACTATTAGTGGAGTGAGTGCATCTTCGGTCTTTGGACAGTCAACCATGACTGCTGCATTAGGAGATCCGAAGTTTGGTATAGTTTTTATTCACCCGTGAATTCTGACATCCAATGTGGTTACTGTATTGTATAAGAATCGAACGGACAAGTAACCCATCATTCCACTTATTATGGGATACCGTATGGACTCTTTACCAGGCTGTGCTCTATAAAATTATACTCGCTGCTTATTTTATTGTGATATTTCTATCAGGCCCTGTGATTGACTAGCTCCTCATCCAGAAATGCTGCCTGTGAACTCAAATTAAATTAAATGGGGTTTCAGAAAGTTATTTTATGTCATATTTTTTTTGTTATGGATTACTGAGGATAGAAAACAAAATAAAAGCTACAAAGGAGGGTCACAATGTCATGCTAGTCTTACTGCTATGTCATTCCAAATCCCACTGACATGGGCAATTAAAAGAAAATTCACTAATGCCACACTCACTCAGATATGAGTTGTGTTTGCTGCCAGCGTATATTGTGGCACACAAAAATCCTATGCCTAGTGAAATACCTTCTTCTTCTTCTTCTTCTCTTCTTCTTCTTTGTTGGTTGATATGCATGATCAACCATATCCAAACAGCTCGGTCCTGCACCTTCTCCCCAGTCCATCCCATTTCTTTTGGATTTTCTTTCACTTTGTCCATCCACTTCTGCTTTGGCCTCCCTCACAGTCTCTTCCCCTGTAGTAGCTAGTGGAATTCTTATAACATAGTACAGAGTACTGTACGTGCCAGCCCTGATTTCATGTAAATTCTGTAAAAATTCCATAATTTCAATTTAAGGGTTACCTCCAAAACACAATATGGCTTATAAGTGGCCACTCACTCTCAACAAATGGGAGCAGGTGAGCTGCCATTCTGAAAGACAGAGAAATGTACAAGTGATGTGCACAGTGTCCTCCAAAGTGACTGAGGTGGTAAGGACACAATCTGCATATCAGGAGCTTAGTTTAGATTTGACATAAATAAACAAATATGAAGTACACGTACAGAGGTACCGTCACTTCCCGGTATGGGCGGAGTGGTAGCTCTGAGGCTAGGGATCTGTGCCGGCAATTGGAAGGTGGCCATTTCAAATCCCACAAATGCCAGAAGTGATTCTAATCTGCTTGGCCCATGAGCATGGCCCTTAACCTGGAAATCTTCATCCTGGGTATGACGTTAATCTGCAAGCCGTTCCTCCAATTTACAGGAAAACTTGGGGGTTGGTGGTAGGATTGTTACTGCAGCCACTGTAAAAAAAAACTCACAATGTTCCAGTGTGGTACTAAGGTGTCACCCATTGCACGGCTGCACTCAGGTCCCAATCCGGGTGGTGGGTGCAGCAATGTGCTATAATCAGCGTAAGCTCCCAACCTCATGGTTGCAGGGTGCTTGAAATTTGGGACCATTTGTTTGGTCAGACCTCTGAATTATTAGGAACAGATCCAATTTCATCCCATTTGTGGAGCCATCGATCAGCTCTTTACTCTCAAGAGAATTCTGGAGGATTCAGGAAAGCATGAACAACCCATCTGCGTGTGATTTGTGGACTTGGAAATGGCTTACAACTGTGTCCCTCCTGGTCTCCTGTGGGAGTTGCTTCAGGAGTATGGGGTACTGGGCCTGGTATTTTGAACAATTCAGTCCCTGTACAGCCAGAGCAAGAGCTTGGTTCACATTACCAGCAGTACGTTAACCTCCTTAGTGTTAGTCCCGAGGGCAACTGTATAGACACGTCTTGTGTTAGACCAATGGATTACTCGGGCTGTAAAAGTGCCAACAGCATTAGTGCTGAGCGTTGCTCGGGAATCAATATAGGCGTTTCTTACATTAATGACAGGCCCGAGTTTTACCCAGGCAACAGTGCAGACACGTCTTCTCCTAGTCTCATAATGGCGTCTCGTAAGAAACGTTTTTCAGCAGCCCAGGTGTTTTGTACGCCCTTGACAGTGATACGAGCAGTGATGACAAAGTGAATCTGTCTTCAGGCAGTGAAATTGAAACGGACAGTGAAATTGAAAGTGATTCTGATGAATCCGAACATGACGATCGTGTCAATCACACATGTGCAGTGTGCTGTTCAAAAGCTGATCAGTCTGGAAAGAAAATCTGCAAGGAATCACACTACTATTGTTACAACTGTGATGTTGGATTGTGTATTTCACCGTGCTTCAAGGTATACCACACAAACAACACATTGACAGTATATACGGTATTAGAATTATTTGTATTATTATTATTCATTATTATTATTATTTGTATTTGTATTATACTTTCCACACTTCTGACTTTGAACTTTGCATGTTTTATGGTAGAAAGGTTGCATTTAAATATATGTAATTTTTCATCCAAAAAATGCAATGCGTTTTCCATGTTTATTTTGAGAAAAAATGTATCACTAAGGATGCTATATTTGTTCCCATGGGGTGTGGGACTGCACCAGGGCTGCACTGTCACTAATCCTGTTAAAGATTTTTCTGGACAGAACTTCTGGGTGCAGCCAGGGAGTGGAGGTGGTCCAGTTTGGTGACCTCGGGATTGCACCTCTGTTTTTTGCAGTTGATGTGGCCCCGTTGGCTTCATCAGGCCTCAGGTGCACAGTTGGGTTTGTGGCCTGGTATGAAGTAGTTGAGATGAGGACCAGCACCTCCAAGTCTGAGGTTTTGGTTCTCAGTTGGAAAAGGATGATGTGCCCTCTCCAGGTTGGTAAGGAGGAGGTGCTGCCTCAAGCGAAGGAGTTTAAGTATCTCAGCATCTTATTCACAAGTAAGGGAAGAAGGGAGCAGTAGATCAACAGGCGGATTACAGCAGCGTCAGGTAGTTGAGAAAAGAGACATCTGGGCATCTGTGCTTAGACTGCTACCATTGTGACCCGGACCTGGATAAGCAGTAGAAAATGAATGGATGGATGGATGCAAAAAAGTAATAATCTGACAATTGATGAAGTTAAGACCAAAGATAATTTAAACTGAGTCCACAGAGTGATTTGAAGTCTATTTTTATATATCCTTACTGTTATTTCCTGGTATAAGCAGACTGGTGGCTGTGAGGCTAGGAATCTGTGACAGCAATTGGAAGGTTTCTGGTTCATATCCTGTAAATGCCAGAAGTGACTTGCCCTTGCCCTTGCCTTGATCAAGGCCCAAAACCTGCAATTGCTCTGCCCTGGGTAAGATGTTAACCTGCAACCAGCCCTGCAAGCAGGTCCAATAAATTTGGACACCTGTAGGGATGCATTGGAGTTTTGGTGGGCAGGCCTGTTGGGTTCCCCAGATACTGCTAGGGGGAGCTGCTGGCGGCAGGCCCCCCATGTCTCAGAGAGGTTCTGTCTGACCCAGAAGTGTCTCAGGGTGGCAATCTTGTGGCACTGCTTTTGTGTAGAAGAGCAGCCACTTGACCTCACCAAGGGAGTTGGGTTCGGGAGGTAGTGGACAAGGCATGCTTGGAGGGGGGTGGAGGAGAAGAAGAAAGGAAAAGGACTGGGACTGGAACTGAAGAGTCTGACAGAAGAACCTGTAAAAGGTACTTTGTGCAATAAAAATACCGGTTATCTGAAGCCTTGCCTGTGTGATTTAGCTGTGTCTGGGTGTTTGGGGTGCTGCTACGCCCGCTATTGGTACCTCTAAACTCTGCCTCAATTGTTGACCGCCAGCCTAAGACTTTTCAAGCCATGCAGTACTGCAGTTAAATCATTCTGTTTTCTGAAGAAAGTAAACCCAGACATACTGCAGTAAAACTTTGCAAAATGTGCATTATTTTCACTTAATATGCATGGTTCAGAAGCACTTTTTCTAATATCATTAAAATAAACACACAAGAATACAGAAATGGTTTGCCTGATCTCGATTTCTTCCTAAGAATCAACCTCGTAACTCTAGAAATGCTCTGTGGCTGTGGCCCAGCTGATGAAACTGTTTCGCTGGCCCCTCAGACGTACTCAACTGCAGCAGAAGCTGAGAGCGCTTAGCCCCCAAAAAGCCTTCCTTTGTGGAAATTGATGCATTTGCTGTCCCTGTCATCTTCAGCACATGAATCGTGGGATACACTAGAGTAAAGAGCAATTTTTCATATGTGCAGTTTGAGGTTAAGTACATTTGGTGGTGATATTTCATTATTTTCCAGAATCAATACTGGATTCTCGTGGATTTTGTCTTATGATTGGAAGGTGTGGAATTTCTGAGAGCTACATTGCAAGGCCAGTGATGCTGAACTAAAGGAGAGACGGATTTCACGGTCACTATAGGCACAAGCTTTTAGTTCAGCACTGGCGACCTCTGCAGTCCTCATTTGTGGATTTCTTTAGCACTTGTTAGCTTCAGGGACCACATTTGTTTTCTCTTTTATATTCTTTTTCAATGGTGGAGAACATGCAAATAATTCAGATGAAGGCGCTTTTAAATATCACAGCCCAGCAGTAGGATCACAGAGCGTCAGGAAATGGTTGGGTGATTTCTCAACTGCAACTCTTCTGTTGTCTTTTAGATAACTTGTAATGGAGATGCTAGAGTAAGAAG
The DNA here is from genome assembly GCF_016835505.1 of Polypterus senegalus. NCBI lineage: Eukaryota > Metazoa > Chordata > Cladistia > Polypteriformes > Polypteridae > Polypterus > Polypterus senegalus. Next base: position 134,758,510 of record NC_053166.1, read on the forward strand.
AGCAAGGTTGGAAAATTTAGGGCACCTTATCGTATTTTTTTTGGTTTGGAACCTGCTACTGTAGATGGCACCAAGGAATCCCACTTGGGAGACATTGGAGCTTAAGTCAATATGGTTAAAGGCCGGCAGGCAGTGCCTCCCTCTTTCAATGCAAATCAGGGCTCTTAAGACGGGGGGATCCTCTGGACATTGTATGGACATCCGCCTCTTCTCACATTGACTTTAACATTGCCTCCAAAATGATCCAAATATGGCTTGTAAGTGGCCACTCACTCACAACAAAGCAATATGAGACTTCATTCAGGAGATGGTTTAGGCTAAACAATAGAAACAAAGTAGTGCCAGGGGCCATTATAGAAGGTGGTGAGAGGTACAGAGAGAGCAGGTGAACTGCTATTCTGAAAGACATAGAAATGCACAAGTGATGTGCACCACCGAAGTGGTAAGGACACAATCTGCATATCAGCAGCTGGCTTGGATTTGTTTAGATTTGAGATAAATAAATGAATATGAGGTAGACGTACAGAGGTACTGTTATTTCCTGGTATGGACAGAGTGGTGGCTCTGAGGCTAAGGATCTGCAAAGGCAATTGGAAAGTTAACGGTTCGAATCCCGTAAAAGTGCTGGGCCCTTGAGCAAGGCCATTAACCTGCATTTGCTTCATCCTGGGTATAACGTTAACCTGCACCCAGCCCTGTAAGAAGGTCCTCCAACTTGCAGAGGTTGATAGCAGGATTGGCACTCCAGTCCATGTAAAAAAAACTTCACACTCTTCCAGCACAGCAGCACTCGTGTAACAATCCAGGTGGTTTGTTGTGTGGTAGGTACAGTAATGCAATGTAATCAAAGCATTCTCCCAAACTCTTCCACATGCAAGAAGTCCTCAAAATCTTTGGGGTCTGACTTCTTACGTGAAATGCCAGTAAACTCAAACAAACTTTAGCTTGAACTTAATCCCTAATATAATGTCCATGAAGTTTTTTCTGCCAATCAACATATTTTGTCGGTTCTGTAACTGACTGGTGTGGGAAGAAATACATTTATAAGTCTGAAATCAGGCAGGAGGAAGCTTGTCTTGAATCTTTAATTTCTCTTTATGGAGAGGGAAACACCCCATCACAGCAGTCGGTTAAGGGATAGTCCCCGAACAAAGTCAGAGTCCCATATTTATAGACAACAGTGCTGAATTAATGCTTGCACAACATCTGACCTTTACTCGGATTGTTTCATTAGCTTATACACCTAAATAAAAGTCTCATTTCACAACATTCTTGTCCTTCTGAATATTTCTTCAGTTTCTTTTATGGATTACAGTTGCCAACTTGTTTCTTCACCACCTAGAAGATTCTATCTCTTTGTTTCTCGCCCAACCTTCATCTGGTTTCCTAACATGTTTGCAGAAGTCTCTTCCTGCTACTTCTAAGATGAATACTATATTTTAATGAAAAACGCATACAAAAACACTTCATATCCAATAACTATATTTCCCCTAAATAACTGCATTACCCCTTGATCTCCTTCATTTTGTTTCACACCAGAAATTTTCATTATTGTTATTGCGCATCCCATGGAGGTAGCCCTTCAGATTGGGGAAGAAGTGGCAGTCAAACAAGAGCCAGAAAGCAGAATGGGATGGATGTGTAATCTGCCTTTCTGACAAGCTCCAAACTTGAGAGGTAGGAGTAAAGGATCTGACGACTCCCTTACGTCTACAACATCTGAGAGTGTAAGAGACTCTGAGGAACATAAAGCGGCATATATTAAATATAAAGAGCTCTCTTGTCAGGGGATGGATGGGCTGAAGATCCAGAGTGAGGATAAAAGTAAGGTGGAAAGGTTTCAGTACTGGCCTGCCTCCATTATAATGAGGAATGTTCGATAGGTTTTTAAATAAGTTGGATGAACTGACACATCTCATGGCATATCACGCCACGTTGTGGGATTTTGTGTACTCGTAGAGAACTGACTTAAACTTCTTATTTCAGATGCTACTTTAATTCTGGATGAGTTTCATCTAATATGATCAAACAAAAATGGAAAAGGCAGGAGATGGACTGAATATCTACAGTATGTGAATAAACAGTGGTGAACAGCAAGTACCTTAAATTAATTAAATTTACAAAAATGTGTTACCCAGATTTGTTCATGTTACTTGTAACAGTGCTGGTCCAGCTCACTGCTCCCTCTTCTATATTTGGGGGCCTCTTGAACCCGACACCATGAATAAAATAACCGGATGAGCGTGGCAGATGGGGACAAAACACTCCAAAGTGTCCAAGTGCTTTTGTTAAAAACAATTCAAAACAAGTGTTCAAAAAGTGCAGTTCATCCAATATTCATAATAAATAAATAATCCTTAAAACAGTGGAATACCAGGTGATTAAAAACAAAGCTAAATACAAGCATAAAAACCAACAGTCACTGCGTCAAACGAGCCGAATACAACTCCTTCTTAGTCTCCCCCGCTCACCCATTGCTCACTCAGCTGGCGGAGACTTTAGTAGTTGTGGTCTTCTCAATCCCGACCCCTGTATTGGCTGCCAGAACACTCTGGGTCAGTTGTCCTCTTGTCATCCTTCTCGCTCACACAGTTGTTCCTCGGATCCCTGAAAAGGGCACCACCTGGATTGCTCCCAAACTGCTGTACAATCAGTGGGGGTGATCCACCTCTAGAGTGCCTATCCTTCGCTTCATCGCGGAACCACTGAACGCGCTGCCTTTTCCCACATTAGCAGCTGGCTTGTTCTCTCTCCACCCCAATACTGCACTCTCGCATTGCCTCCGTTTCTCTCTTGTTTGTCTCCCCCATCTTCCTGTGCCGGCCCGTACTTAAATGGCTCTGTCGGCGCAGCATCTCAATCACACACCACAAGATGCTGATGAGAAAGATCGCACTCTCACGTGCAGGTGCATCTCGCCCTAATTACTTCACCAACTCGCCGCAGCTGCACGAGTGCACCCAAAAATAAGTTATAGCATCCTGTTTTAGTATTTATAAACTCAGCCACTTAAAAGAATCGCTCTTTTATCAACACTGTCGATAAATCAGCTGAGCCTGGAATGCTAGGGACTTCGGCCACGGGGACATTAGAAGGAACGAACTTCCATCAGCACGTTCTGTTTATGGACACAACAAGCTGAAGTTGCTCTGTCCAAATGTTAAAGCTTTTAAATGTAAGCCTGTGGTACAACTAAGCAGGTCTGACCACATCTTACTGTCACCTACATGTCTGTAATCAGATGACAGAAGCTCAGAAGTTCAACATGGCAGACGTTGTCGACCGTTATGACCGTTACACGTAGAATTTCGAAATGAAACCTGCTTAACTTTTGTAAGTAAGCTGTAAGGAATGAGCCTGCCAAATTTCAGCCTTCTACCTACACAGGAAGTTGGAGAATTAGTGATGAGTCAGTCAGACAGTGAGGGCTTTGCCTTTTATTAGTATAGATGAACTGATTTAGATTCACATTTTTGAATGCATTTTATGGGGATTTGTTAGAATGCATTTCACAATTCTTGATAAATTATGCCAAAGAAAACTAACAGTTGTGGCGTATGGCTGGGGGTGGTGCCCAGCTGGGACGCCCAGGAGGACCGGAGGAGGGCTTACGCCTCCTCCAGACCACGAGGGGGCGACCACACTGTTGGCTTTGGGGACCACGGGAACTGCGCTTGGAAGTTCAACCCTATAGGGGCCCGTGGTCACTGCCAGGGGGTGTCCTGATGCCTAGAGAGCCCTGGTCCTCAGCACTTCCGCCACACCCGGAAGTGCTGGGGGGAAGACGACCAAGGGCACCTGGAGTGCTTCTGGAGCACATCCGGTTGTGTATAAAAGGGGCTGCCTCCCTCCGTTCAGTGGCTTGAGTCTGGAAGAAGAGAGATGGAGCTCGGGAGGAGAGGAGTGGAGGCGGACCTGAGAGAAAGGCATCGAGAAAAAGACCTGGACTTTGGGGGAGTACTGGGGTTGTGTGCGTCACTTATTTGTAAATAGAATGTACAATAAACGTGTATTGGGTGAACTATCGATGTCCGCCTGTCTGTGTCCAGGCCATTCTCCACAGTTTACTTCAGATATTAGGAAAATGACTGTAAATGTATACTAATACTGTGTTTATTTTATTTACAAAATGTGTAAACACAAATAATCCCCTTTTAATAAAAGAATATGTGTCTGTTGATTTTAATGTCTGTTTGGTTGCCATGTCTCTGTCATTCCAATAGATGGTGCCTCACAAACATTAGCACTGCTTTTACGAATCCCATCCCAAATGACATATGACAGAGACATATTCACTGCATTTTTTCATTTTAATAGATGGCATATAAGAGACATTTGCAGTAACATAATTTATTACAACAAATTGTTGTGATGCACCCTCTGTTGTAATGACAAATGCAATGTCTTTTATTACTACATACATTACAAAATACATTCCAATAGATGTTTCACTGCAAACATTAAGGCTTAAGCCTGCATTAATTATGATTATAACCTGTCTTAGCCGGGCAACACGGTCAGTTTATAAATATTTTCACGTTATATATTTGCATGTAAACATTATCATGTATGAAATACAAAGGCAGATTCTGAAAAGGGTGTCAAGCAAGTGCCTGTACTGAGTAGCTGCTCTGCTCTCTTGAATAAAGACCTTAGATCATCTCAGCTAGCAGTGTGAGTCAAGTACAACAAAAGTAATAATTTCAAATTAAACTCTTTTTATTGTATGCAGGGCCCATTATTAGCAAAAAAATGGGTAAGTGCAAATTTGAGCTTTGGGTGCAGAGGTTTGCAGTGAATAAGCGGCTGGCTGCTATTTTGTGACTGTTTCATGTAGCTATAGTTACTCTGAAGACTTGACAAATTAATGGGAGTATTAGCTATTCAGCTGCAGCCCCCTTTACCTCCCCCTTGACCTGGCCTGTAGGTTTTCTCTTTAAGTGAAGTATAATTAGTACTTTATTAATAAAACAAAAAACGAAGCATTCTAATGTATTATATTGTCTTTACTGAACTAGCAGCCAGCATTGATGACATTAAGTGCACTCGGCTTTAGTCAGCACTGGAGTGCGTTTTTCTTCTTTTATGAAGGCTGGCACAAATTCCTCACTTAAGAGACTGGATGTTTAAAGAAAGAGCCAAAAGAGCTAATACTTGGTGGAGAGCAGTACGATAAAAGTGTTTGGGTCCGCATCAGTCTTTTAGATAGTGGGCTTCACATAGAACTTGGCAGAGCACAGAACTGACCGCAAGGGCAAGTTCACATCATTCTCTTGAGCAAGTTAATAAAACACTGCATTAACACAAACAGAAACTCTTGCCTGCCCAAAAATATCCGATTGCTGTTTGTCTCCAGTTCTGTTATGCCGGTCGTGGATCTCCAAAGAGGACAGGTTGGACAGCAGCTTACACGATATTCATTTTTAATTTCAGCTGACCTCCCCAAAGTAGCTGCTGGCAAAAGGGAATGTGAACAACCTGACATAATTGATATAAATCAGACGAGGTGATGCATTTGTGTTCGAGAAGCTGTGGGGAGTCGAAGACTCATGGAAACCACTGTGAAAAACAAAAGAAAAAAAGAGAATTATCAGATGTCAACAATCAGATTGCATAGGACCACAGAATATAAACCGGAAGCCAAGCAGCCACCATAATCTAGAAACAAGACTCAAAGCACTAAATAGCTACTAACAGTTGCAAAAGCACTTCCAGGAAAGCCCACTGGAGGGGGATATCACTGTCAAACCCTGACTAGTAATAAGGGCAGTGTCACAAAACTCACAATGAGACATAGCAAGGTTTGGGGCAGCCACCAGTATAATTTGGTATCCTGGCTGCAAATCGGCTTTTAAATGATAGTACTGCTGCGCTCAAAACCGAGTCCAATACAGAACTGAGGGAATAGGGAAAAGGTGTGGGCTTTTAAAGGGGAAGACAGGAAGTGAGATCATAGGGGTTGGGCTCATGAAGCTCTTCAGCCATTGGTTCGAGCCCGGACGTGACATCACCGGGGCCAGAGCCGGCAAGGTCTCCTTCCATAGGCTCGGTCCCGGAAGTGACGTCAAGAGAGCCAGGTGGAATCTCCCGTGAATGGTCTGCAGGCAAGGGAGAAAAAGAGTCAGTGCACTCTGCCACATCCCGGTATGTCTCGGAACTGTCCTTACTCAAGCCCTTTAGCTGCCTCCCATTCGCACGTGTGTGACAGCAAACACAAGAATCCTGTTCAAAATAATAGATTTATGATTAACACAGTGTTCAGAAATCAAAAGGAAGCTCTGCAGAGCACAAAAAGCAAAAAAGGAATAGCCTGAAGCAACGGTAATCCAAATCAAACAAAGTCCTAATACAAAAATCGAAGGCAAGGTCCAGTAATTCAAAGAAATATTAAACACAAGTAAACTTACCGCTCCTCAACACATTCAAAATGAACCACCAGAAACTGTCGGAGACCTTCTGGTTTTATAAGGGTTGAGGGCAGTCCCTGGCGGTGATTGACAGGTGGCCCCTCCTCTTGAGGGACCGCCCACAAAACACAGGGAACATAAAGGCAGGTTAAATACCTGGAAAGAAATACAAATAAAGAATGACACACATAAACAACATAAATCAGATTATCAAATATTAAGAACAGAGACATAAATTGTGAACTTAACCCAAGCCTGGGGAAGAGTCCTGGCTGAGACATAACAAGGACTGTTACAAAAGCCAAAATGAGAATTTTTACTGTGAATATAAAAATCGGGGTGTGTTGCCTCCATTGGCACATTCTGATGTTGTCTGACAATTGGATCCGGAATCTTGGACGCTGCGCAGGGTGCAATGTGGGATTATAAAGCCAAGCTCTGTAGAGCACAAAAATCAAAAAAGCAATTGCCTGAAGCAAAGGTAATCCAAGTTGAATAAAGTCCCAATTCAAAAATCCAAGTATGTTGCCTTCTGATTGGCAACCTCCAGCAACAGTGCAGCTCATCCTAGCACCACCTTAACAGACTGCTGAGACTACAAAATGGCAAAATCATGCACTTAAAATAATTGATTAAAGACTACATTATTATTACAAGGCACTCACATTAATTTCCACTAAGATAAAGGCTTTCCCACAATAAAACAACAAAAAAAATAAACCGGAACTAAAAAAAAATTGAACAAACTGGAACAAACTGGCCAAATCTTTACCACATCCTGCTGGTTTATTCCTTTATTTTGGGAATGCTGTTATTTAAAGTGGTTGGTTTTTCTTTCCTGAATTCTTTTAGAAAATGCTCAGGGTTAGATTCCACTTCTTTGGATTCTTCCAGGCAAATCCTCAAGTATGGCACTATAAAAAGTTTCTTATAAAATGTATTTTGGGAAGCATTGCTGATCGGGTTTTAAAAAATGCTCAACCTGATAAGCAAAAAAAGGAGAGAATACTACTGGGGAGGCCGTGGAGTTTACGTGCGGACGGTAAAATGTCTGTCTGAAACAGCCGCCTCACGTTCAAGTAGACTGTTATTTCATGTCATTTGAACAATCCAAATGTCCCCAAGGTTTGCTAAAAAATTCAAGTGACATTCTGCGCTGTTGTAAATGAAATGATTGCAATGGTGCCCTTGTACTATCTGGGGTTTTACTAGCCAAACAGCCCTCACAAGACCATGTTCTGACAGCAGTCTGTGCAACACCTCCTGTGTTTATGAGAATTTTAGGACGCACACTGCAGCCACAAAACACTGTTGAACAGAAACATAGAAAGAATCCATTGTTAGATGTGGGAGCAGCGGCCTGGCTCTGGAAGGACAGGTAGGGGGAATCGAGACACCGTCAGTAATTGATTCTCAGCGTCTGTAATTGATTCACCATCTGTAATTGATTCTCTTTTGTTTAACTGTGCCTAGAGGACCAGTACTGTGACAAATAATGACAACTCTTCCAACTTTGTGATCTTGGCCCCACCCCTTCCACCCCTGGACCAATGAAGGAGATGACGTGATAGTGAGCCAGTTGTCATTCCTGACCTGGCTCTTGTGGAGGACTGGTGTGATCACTCGTGTTTAGTCAGCGAATAATTAGAGAGCATCAGCTGGGGTTGCCACAAGTTAAAGGAGGGCTGGGTGAGTGTGGAGTGGAGGAAGCGAAAGATTAGAAAAAAAAGAGTGTTCGATCGTGAGGGGTTAGGAAGGGCAGCATCAGTTCTGCTGAACTACAGGAGGAATTTTGTAAAGGTTTGGTGGTGTGGCAGAATTTGCCTCTGCTTTCTCTCTCTCTGAAAATTAACAGAGGAGAATGGAGAGAAGCCGCAAGAAAAGGGGGAGCAGGAGAGCTTGAGGGTAGCGGCATCGGTACAGAGGGGCAAACAGCCGAGTGAGCTGCAGGATCTGACAGAGGTGGCAGTTCAGATCTACGGTTACTGGCGGAGGTGGCAGTGCTGGATGGATTTGTTCTGGTGTCCTGATTGTGAAGGGTCTGTGTGGCATTTTAAAAATCTAACCCGTTTAGTCCAGACCAGAGTCGTTTAGTGTGCTGGAGCCTCATACTGCTTGAGAAGAATTCCCATTGCACCAGTTTTTATTGATACGATCACAATCAGATAGCATGTGACCAAATTACAAGTATGTGTACAATGCCAATCAAACGTATTGATCCTGTCAAATGAATAGACAGGAGCGATAAAAAGGTTTGGGGCAGCCTCCCATGTACTTGAGATAAATTTGAGAATTGAAAGTACAATAGATCAGGTTTGAGTCCACAATAGAACTGCCTGGATGAGACAAAGATGGCGGCTTTAAGGAATGGCAGAGGAAGTGACGTCATCGGGCCTGGAATCGGACGTTGCGTCATCAGGACCAGATGTGCCGTCCTAGGGACTGGAAGTGACATTATTGGGTTTGAAACCAAGGCCAGGCAGAAATTCCCATAACTGGTCTGCAGTGGAAAGAGAGAAAGGATTAGTGCCCCTTGCCGCCCCCTGGTCTGCCGTGGAATTACCCTCATTTGAGCCCTTTAGATGCTTCCCATGCACACATTTGTGACAACCCCCATGGAAGTCATGTTAGTTTCTTGCCTGCCTAATCCATACCATGGTCATGGTGGGGTCAAGTGGGCTGAAGCCTATCACTGTTGACATATTGGCATGAGGCAGGAACAATCCCTGGAAAGGGTGGCAGGGTATTGAATGCTAGACACAGACACACACACCCCCACATCACCAAACACACATTGTGGCCAATTGAGCATCACCAGTTCATCTACCATACATGTCTTTGGACAGTGGGAGGAAACCTGCTCAGACATGGCAAGAACATGCAAACTCCACTCCATGAAAACTGAGTGGCAGAACATAACCACTGCACCACCATGCTGCCTGGATAATCTCCTTAGTGTTACATTTTTTCTCAAAAAAAAAAAAAAAACATGTAAAAAGGGTATATTTTTTGGCTTGGAAAATGACATTTTTATTAAATCTCATCTTTTTATTGCAAAACATGCAAAACACTTAAAGTACAAAGTGAGAAGTATAAAAAAGTATAATAATAAGTATAATATTATGAAATGAATAATAATGATAATAATAAAAATAATGCTAATACCGAATATACTGTCAAAATGTGTTGTTTGTGAGGTATACCTTGAAGTATAATAATAATAATAATAATATCCATCCATCCATTATCCAACCCGCTAAATCCTAACTACAGGGTCACGGGGGTCTGTTGGAGCCAATCCACAGTGTGCAAGGCACCAGCCCACCGCAGAATAATAATATTATGAAATGAAAAATAATAATAATGAAGATGAAGCTAATACCGTATATACTGTCAAAATATGTCTTTTGTGTGGATTATCTTTGAATGTGAAAACTGCGTAGGTGTGCGGTCATTTACCCTACACAGTTTAACATAGCGGTTCATCTCACCAACAATTCTTTCGATCACGTCATCATCAAGAATTAACTTCAGGTAAGTGCGTGGATCGTGGCTGTCAACATTCACTTTTATTCCTGGCTGCCCCACAAAATCAAAACGTGGCGGTGCTGGTTTATCTGAAGCAGGGTCACCAGAAACCCCAATGCGATTGTCACGTTCAGATTCATTAGAATCACTTTGGGTTTCACTGTCCACTTCAGTTTCACTGCCTGAAGACAGATTCACTTCGTCATCACTCATATCACTGTCAAGAGCGTGCAACACCTGAGCTGCTGAAAAATGTTTTTTCACTATGAGGCTAGGAGAAGAAGCGTCCTCACCGTTGTCCAAGTGACGCTGGGACGTGACGCCTATGTATGACGTGTCTATACTGTTGCCCGAGTAAAACTGGTGCCTTTAATGCTGTTTTCATGGCCTGGGTGACGCTCGGCTCTAACGCTAAGGAGGTTAAAAGTGTTCATTTATTTGCACTTCAGAAGACTTTGTTTTTCATATGGGCACGGCTTTGGAGCAGATTTAATTAATGAATGACAGCTATTTGCACAGTGACACTTGAATTCTTTTGTGATAAGAAAACACTGGACACTCCTGCACTTTACGGTCCTGTCTGCCTCCTGGCTTTCCCTGGTCCATCTCAGATTTCCTAACAGGTGGTTGGTGCCCATGACTGCAGGCAGTGGGCCATCACAATACTTTTTTTGTTTTTAATTATCTTCCCTCTCCCTCCCTTTAAGGTACCCTGTTAGGTTTTTTTTTTGCTCTTCCTGTTGGCTCTCTGTGCGGTGGGTGGGACAGCAGGGGCCATAAGGGTTAACTAGTTTTCGACTGAGCTGTTGGATGTGGTGTTGAATTGTTTTATGATTACTTAAAAGTGGCATCAAGAAAAAAGCAACAGAAGCTCCCAGAACTGAAGGCTTCAATAGAGGAAGGAAATTTTCCATCCTGTTTTCCATTTTTCTTGTCAGTTTTCAGGGAGATTAGGATTATCTGCAATCACTTTAATCGCACACCTGTAGCATGAAAGCCAGGCGACTTAATAATGCGATGTTTTTCATAACGTATAATCCATCACTTAGCTGTTTATATTAAGAGGTTCATCTTAAGCAGAATAATAATTACAGGATTAAAAGATTAATAACGTTTTAGAAAACCACTTTCAGTTTATTTATATATTTACTTTTACTTAAATAATTACTTTTTTTGAAAGTGTGTGTTTTGGAAGATTACCAGCAGGAATGTATGTAGTATAAATTATACTGAAAGAGCACCATCAAAAATGGTTGGACATATTATATTCACATTAAAGCACTCTCCGTCGATTAATGTCTTAGGCTGGCGCATTCACCCTTTGGTAAGGAGGCAGATTTCTGTGTCTGGGCTGGCAGGATGTAACGGGTCAAAGCCGAAAGCCACTCATGGAGCAACGCAATCTAGGTGCTTCAGTTAAACCTCAGCACACTTCTGAAGCAATAATGGAAAATGAAATTGAAAATGGTGTATCTTGTTAGTGGCCTGTACAGTACACAGTCTGAGCTCTGGCATGGCGAGTAATATAAGGGGCTTACAATTTCCTCCATCAGACTGTGAATGTTGTCGAAATGAGGGCGCTTAAGCACACAGCTGGCTCAGCAAAGTTCTCAGTCGCTTTAAGGTTGGCACTCATTTGTGTCTGAAATGGAATAACACAATGTGATGTGACATCACATAATACAACATTTAGTCTCATCTCAGTCTTAAACCAGTTTAATCCAGTTCGGAGTTACTGGGAGATGCAACCTATCCTGACAGTACTGGGCACCAGAACCAGCCAGGACATGGCACAAGACCCTCACAGTGCCTTAACATCACATAGCATGAGATGACAAGACGTGACATGACATCCCATCACATGACAAAGCATTGTAGATATTAAAGAACTGAATCTGCTATGTAACAACGACACCGGAGTCATTAACAAAAGCACACCGTAGCTCTCCCACAATCTCGATGATCTGAGAAACTTTTGTGTTGCTGCTACTGTCCTTTTTAAAGCCCCCCCAAAGGGAGAATGGCATGGGGTAAGTCAGTGATCTCGTGTCTTGTTTAGGATCAGCAAGCTTGGAGCTGCAAACAGGTGAGTCTTTGGTGTCTTCTCCTATGATTCAGTTTACTCAGTCCCATCAGGCACCTGTGATCAGTCTTTTCCTAAATGTAACATAACGTGACACCGCATGATGTCACTTTCTCAGGCATGCTTGATTCCATGTAGGATCATGGGAGTTCAGAGTCTGTTCCATCCGCATCTAACACAAGGCAGGAGCCAACCTATCACCGTGACCCGAATATCCGTGTACAGTGGATTCAGAAAGTTCTCCGACCCCTTTACCTTCTGCACATTTTATTGTGGTGTAGATTTAATTTTCAATGGATACATCTGTCATTTTGCCCATCAATCAACACTCAATAACTCATAATGAAGTTAAGGTTTGAAAATGTATTAAAAAATCAAAAACTGAAATCTCTCTTTCATATAAGCATTCAGATACTTTGTTGTGGCACACCAAATGTGGTCAGATATGTCCTGTTGACTCTCATTCTCCATGAGACGTGTTTATATCTTAACTGGACTCTGACAAACTGAACATTTTAGAAAGGTACACTCCTGTGTATGTAAGGTCCCACAACTCACACTGCATGTCATGACAAACACCAAACCATGAAGTCCAACGAACCATCGGTAGATCTCTGCGATCAAATCATGGTGAACCATAGATCAGAGCAAAGGTATAAAACTATTTCTTAAGCGCTGAGTGTTCCCAGGCCTCAGCAATTGTGAAATACAAAACTACTTGCAAGCTATGAAGAGTTAAAAGCTGTTCTGCTATAGTAAAAGGTTATTAATACAGGCAGGCACCTGTCGTTGGACAAAGTGAAGTAAGCTGACTTAAGGTAACTTCCTTTTCTAGGAACGCGCCTGTTAGACACAGAAAAGATGACCTTTCCTTCTTTGGGGCCTCTCTGACACATGCACAAGACAAAAACGGTTGGCCAATTTACACAATGTAAAATGAAATACATAGGTAAACAATATTATGCTTTTTTATAAGTAAAATATAAAACTGACTGAAAAGAGGAACTTTGCTCTTCTGCCTTACAACGTAGACTCCAAGTACTCTTCAGTGACTTAATAAAGACTGATTGATTGAACTATTCCTGTCTATTCCATTTCCAGAAATGGAAGAAATTTTGAGCCACCAGGACATTTCTTAGAGTTGGCCATCTGGTCAAACTGAGTTACCAGTGTGACAGATAGGGGCGCTGTCGTCCTCTTGAACCCTCGGACCAGTCACCAGATAAAATTCCAAAAGTTGACTTTATTATAATAAATACATGCACAAAGCACCCTCCACTCCACAATACTCATACAATAATCAAATAAACAATCCTCCACTCTCCCAGACGCGTTGCCACCCTTCCTCCCGACTCAGCTCGCCTGTCTGGGATTTCCCATAGTCCTTTATAGTCCATGACCCAGAAGTGCTTCTGAACCCTCAGTCCATGTGACTTCCTAGCACTTCCGTGTCAGATCAAAACTCTTCTTTTTTATCCCGGATGTATGTCATTTCCTCTGTCCCTGTGACCAGGATGTACTTCCGGGTTATAGGGCAAATAAAAGTCTCTGAGCCTCCCTGCAGTGTCCCCTTGTGGCCCCCATGGTATCCAGCAGGGCTGTGAAGGAAAACTCCAATGCCCATTACCCTGCTGGAATTCGGGGTACCTCCATGCTGCCGGAAGGGCTCCATCTAGCGGCGTGGGGGTATTGGCTGGGATGAACGGCCGGCTATATCTCACACCAGGCAAAAGGTTAATGGGTCACAGAGGTGACATTTAAATGAGCTTCAAGTGTACTCTGCTGAGATAGGAGAACCCATCTGAAGGACAACCATCTCAGCAGAGCTCCATCAATCATGCACATATGACAGCCCTCTTGGACTTTGACAAACAGATTTTAAAGGACACCAAAGCACGAGGGAAAAGATTCTATGGTCTGATGAGACAAAAACTCCAAGCAACTATGTCTGAAGACCAGGCACTGCTCATCAGCTGCTCATCAGCTTACAGTGAAGCATGGTTGGTGGCAGCATCAAGTGGCACTGCTGATCAGCAACAGAGATGGGGAGATGGGTTAGAACTGAGGAGAGGATGAAGGCAGCCAAATGCCAAGAAATTCTTGAAGAGAACCTGCTCCAGCGTCCATGGACCCTCACCTTTCAGCATGACAGTAACCCAAAGCATACAGCCAAGAAAACACTGAAGTGGCTTTGGGACAAGTGTCTGACTGTCCTTGAGTGGCTCAGACAAATCTTAGACTTAAACCTCTCAGAACATCTGTGGAGAGACCTGAAGATGGCAGTTTACAGACGCTTCCCACCCAATCTAACAGAATCGTCCAGAAAGAAGAGGATCAGCTGCCCAAATCCAGGTGAGCAAAGCTTGTGGAGGTTTACCTTAGAAGATTCGAAGCTGTAATTGCTGCCAAAGGAGCTTCCACAAAGTACTGCATTAAGACCCTGAATACTTATATTTCAGTTTTTGATTTGTAATGGATTTTCTGAAAATATTTGTTATTATGGGCTACTGAGTGTAGATTGATGGGCAGAAATTGTAAAACTGATCCATTAAAAATGAAGTCTACAATTGAATGTGAAGAAAGTGAAGGGTTTGAATCCAATGCACTTCAGGCGTTTAAGCTGCTTTTGAGTAGCCAAATGACCTGAGGAATGACAATTGTTCCTGGATCTTAAAACAGGAGTGCACATTGTCCAGAAAAGAGAAAGAAGAAAAGCGACTGTACACAATAGCTGAGGTTGCTATTAACATTGTTTGATTTTCTGCTTTCTATTTCTTGAAAGATGTCTAAATAATTTTCATGAAAAGTGCTTTGTGCATTGAGGATTGAAGGATATAGTAAAGACTCCACTCACAGGCAGAACTGATCATCAAATTACAGTTATTAAGCTTTCGGAATATGTGAACAAAGAGGATATTAGGATATGGCTGTCTAGCTACTGCATGGCTTCCCATTTATGGTCGAGGGCAGAATCTGAGCAGAGTGTACAAAATGAAAAAGCAGTTAAAGCAAATGGAGGGTATGATAGGGCATTATCCTCCAAAAATTCAGATAGGAGAATGCACCGAGGTGATATAAAAGATGTTGTCAGAGGCATGTACAGTAGGGACATGTGCAAGTACAGTATATGTAACACAATGAAGTGCAGAGCTACGCCTGGAGACATGGTCACCGGGGGGCTCACTATCAGTGACGCCACACAAGTTGGCTGGTTCCTGCTTTAGGGTGGGCTTTTATTCCCCAATACCCTGACCCAAAAAAGAGTAGATGTGCTCTGTAGACAGCTGAAGACAGATGTCAGCATTAATGAACAGACAGCTCCTGTGAACACTTGAGATTTTCAATCCGTGTCACCATTGCTTGCCTCACCTCTGGCTGAAAGCTTTAAACCTTTCCAGTTTCCTCAGACGCCTTGTCGCATGCTGCCTTTCAGCTGTAAAATCTGTGACCACTGCCTTCGAGAGAAGACTTGAATGTAAGGTCTGTCAGACTGAGTTAGAATGAAGAGTTGTGTGTGTGTGAACATCTGGGGGTCTTCAGTTCCTTCACCGCTGTAATGACTTCTTGTTATCCTGTACTGCTCATAGTGGACTGGCTCAGCTTAATACATAGAAGAATAAGCAAAAGGATGTCAGACAAAAAAAAGAAAAGAAAATACAAAGTGTACAAATAAAAAATGTGAAAAGGACTTAGGGAGCAACTGAGGAAACAAAAACTCCAGCAAATCTTGGAGAAAACCAAAGCCTTGAAATAAAATTAGGGTCCTAGTGTGCTTAGGGCCAGGTTTGTCCTTCCTGAGCTTTCTGAGAATACACAGATAGGACTGAGGTGTGAAGCAATGGACTGGGCCCAAAACTGTGGTCTGCCACGTTTCCTATTTGACGCTAAGCCAAAAAAATAAAAAAATGCTAAACATTACACTTTAACACTAGAATTACCAGAGCCTATGAAAAAACTCGTAGATCCAGCCCACCTTAAATCCCATCGCACCTCTCCGTCAGCATCTTTTGTCCTGTAAAAGACAAGCAGCAAGCACAAAACATATTAAAAACACAATATACACATGCATATACACATTTTCAATACAGAGTGGAAAACCTCATATATCTTTTATGATATGGCAAATACATTTTTTTTTCAAAATGTAACAATTTCATGAATAGCTGTGGCTCAAAGAAACATCTCAAATAACATGCTTTTTTTCTTCACTCATATTTTTATGCATCCATTGTACGTATTGCCAGCCTCGGTGCCATCTGTGTCTGCCAGTCAGTAGACATGGCACACGCTCTTTCTCTCGATCTCCTGTTTTTATATCAGGAAAGATAAAGCGTTTAATTCATTTTTCATTGCCTTATCCTACAGTAACCTCTCCTCACAGCGTAATACGGTTATACATTTGACTTTAAGTAATCTTAATGAATTCAAAGATCACCAGGACAACGTATTTATAAATGTTAATGCAAAATGAATGCGCTAAGCGTTGAACATCCATTTAATTAGAAATCTCAAATCATTGTGCTAAACAAAAATACAAAATGAAAATAAATGGCCAGGGTTGCCATTTAACCCATGCACGAATGTTGAATAATTCACACAAAAGGGCAACATGAATGCCGCTATTTTTATTCCTGGTCGGAGGAGTGGAGATTGTGTGAAATGAACGGTTGAGGGCTTATGTTATGTGGACGTTTCACTTCTGGTGTGATGTGAATTACAAGTTTGTGTAGTTATCTGACCACTAGCCAAGTGCAAGAAATTTTAGGGCACAAGTTAAGTAGGCAAAAGTGTGTTCTGCAATACAGTAAGTGACTGCAGCCATCTCTATCCCCCTGCTGCTCACCCGCTCGTTCAGTATACAACGCTGCAGCAAACACTTCATGGCACTTTGGTTAGCAGGTGCCTGTTTTACCGGGGTGGTGGGACAGCACGTTGCAGGCGTTGCACGTGTCTGAATGGCCCTTTTCATACTCAGGAACCTGATGTAAAATGACAGCATTTACAAACCCTACCTGCTGTAAACTCATCCTCTTCTCATCTTCACGTCGCTCTTTTCACGCTCATCACTGCCTGGCTATGTGGCCAGAGTTGACACACTCATGCTTAGGAAGAGTGCTGGTGGGTTTTATTGAATGTACAGAATCAAATACAAGTGTTTAACATGGTGGTTTTGGCTTTTGCATATTGATACTTCTTAAATATCAAATCAAGTCAAAAATTGAATGAATTGTCCTGCCCTGATTGTTAACATCTCCAAAACAACATTAAAATTTTATAATTGAACAAATAGTGAATATAATAACACAAATGTCAACAGAATAGGAACTCTGATATCACTATGTCAAACAAACACACAGGGTG
Source organism: Polypterus senegalus (assembly GCF_016835505.1). Classification (NCBI taxonomy): domain Eukaryota; kingdom Metazoa; phylum Chordata; class Cladistia; order Polypteriformes; family Polypteridae; genus Polypterus; species Polypterus senegalus. The sequence continues at coordinate 134,775,889 of NC_053166.1, forward strand.
TGATTATTGCTGGCTGAACATGGCTGATAGCGAGTATGAATTGTAATGGATGGCAAGCATGTGCTGAACTGGTTCAAGATTCCTTACCTGGACAGGATGCCAGCCAACCAAATAGGCAGGGTGGTCCCTGCTGCAGGCAGGAGATGGACAGAAATGGATATGCTGGCATCCTGGAAGGACCTGATATAAAGGATCTGTAACCATCCAGGGTGCCAGTATAATGGAAGTACAAGCAGGTGGCAACTTACCTGGTTTATTTGCACCCCCAACTAACTAGATGGTAGCGTCCCCTGAATTACATTAACTCTAAGGATTCCCACAGGGCATATCGGGAACCATGAGTCCTGTGAGGCAGCCCTATTGGATTCCATGGGTGCCGCCAGGGGGTGCTGCAGGGATTAATGGTCCCTACTTCATGGGACTTACGCCTAACCCAGAAGTGCTTCTGAGGGATAGTGTCATGGCACTGGAAACACTACAGCAGCTCTGCTTCAGCCGGGAGAGTCGGACTCACCAGCGAGATACTTTGTGGTACCGTGTTGTATTTTACATTGAGAAAGACCTGTCGTAGATCGTTTATAACATAAATGTTCGTGTATATTTGTGAAACTGTGTTTGGGGTCTGGGGTGCTGTTACGCCCTGTAATGTTCACAGAATTAAACCAATGAATATTGAGTAGGAGCCAGTATGTCATGGCTGCCAGTGACTAAAATTGAAATTAGGCTGCTATAAGAAGACATATTTCATGTTTTCTTGTATAAACATGACTAAATAATAATAAAAAAAAACCCCTAACCATATGAATGCTGTCTGGCTTAGAGGGAAGACCACTCAGCTGCATTTCAAAGAATTTGGGGGTTCAGGCTACAGGCTAAAGCTTTTTAAATTTGCTGGCATAAGAGCACGGTGTTTAGATGTTTGATCAGCTATTGGCGGGCACATCCTGCACGTATCAAATTTAGCCACTGATGCAAAGCTAGCAATGCAGCCCTCTTCAAGTGCTAGTCTGCTGTATGCCAGTGCCCCCCACAGGCCAGATGCCTGACATCAGCCCACTGCTATAGGCCGAGACTCCAGGATCAGGAAGAAGTGAAGAAGACAGTCAGACATGTAGACGGAGGAGCATATGTGATGGTGCAGTATGGGTTACACGTGCAAAATTCATATCTTTAGTGTGTCTGTACGGAGCAGGAGGAAATATTAAAAAGCTGCCAAGAGCCGAGTGCCTCCCACGCTGCTATTTTACTGCATATTTACTTTCATGTTTTCCGAGATGTCCTCTTTAAGGCTTAGTTCATATCTTTGAAAGTTTGGTGCAAGCCTGGATATGTAAGCCACTAGAGCACATTCTAGAGAAGGTGGTCTGGTGCAACTCTGAGTATCTCAGCCAGTAGATGAAGGCCGCTGCCGGTTTTAATCTCCAGCCTCTCGTTCGGTGGGTGCCTGAACTCAGCTTGCAGCATAGTGCAGTAGATAATGCCCTAAATGACAATTTGTTAGCCGCTTTGCTGTATTGTTTTGCAGCATTTACCAGCTGAGCAATTGGATTGCATGTCAACCGAACAGTAGGCTGATTGTAGCGCCTGTGAAGCTGATATATTGTTTGCAAAGCCAAGTGCTTTTTCCGCCAAAAAAAAAAAAAAGAAAGAACAAAACAAACGCTTTAACAATAATGAAGCAGCCTCAAGCCCCCGGCATATGATTTGGAGTCATTCAACCACGCTCAAGAAAAACTGTGCAAAGCAATTTACAGAAGATTTATTACGCATTTTCTTCAAAATATGCTTTTCTTTCCTGAAAAGCATGTGGGAGCAAAACAAAAAAAATGAATTTATACAATATTAGAATAGAAATGTATTTGTTGGGGATTGTGCTTGCTCGTAGTGTGGACAATTATTGTAATTAGCCATTGTGTGCAGATTAGGACTGGGGGCTAATTGTGATTTCAAATAGGAACTCATATCTTTGAAGAATCACATGGTCTCTATATAGCACCTTTCACAGCAGGCATCAGGGTGATAATGGTGAGTACACAACAAATGAATATAATTACAAAAATTAAGCCGCTCCATCGGGCAATCCTAGAAATTATGTTGCTTAAGCAAGAAAGCGGAGTTTAGGAAGTGTAATAGTTGGCAACCAGCAATGGTGGGCCAAGGTGTCAATATAATGTCCAGGAGTCTATCAGCAAATGGAACTTCAAGAATCTTCTTATATAATACGCTACTGTGGCTGTCCATTTGTCTGTCCAGGATTTTAAATCGCCTGTAGCTCTCAAACGGTTTGACCTATTGACCTGAAATTTGGTACACATATAGTATGTGATGTCTACTATTCACTTTCGGGGTAATGATTGATCTCCAAGGTTATTCCTCTTTTTATTTTATTTTATTGTAGAATCAACTCTCGGCAGCAGGCCAACGTTCTCATCCCTACCACCTTCACCATCACTTCCCCTACCTCTTTATATCTTAAATCATTCTTGAGGCAGATTGAAGACTTAAGTGCCAGCTTAAGTGAAAAATTAAGGAAAACGTACCCAGGTAATTGCAACACAAACACTGACTAAATCAGTTTTAACGCAAAAAGATGCAGACGATAGATGAGAAGAAGCGGGCCGCTAGTGTGGAGAAAAGAAGAGCTGCTCAGGAAGCAGCAAGCGTATCAACCTCTGAGCAAACGAAAGCTAAACGCACAGAGAAAGAGGATGAAAACTATAAGTCAAGTGTATTCATGCAGTGCGCCATTACTGGTATATATAATTAAAGACAGCTTTCAAACTGTAAAAACGTAATAAGCAGTAGAGAAAAAAAGTTAAACTATAAGTCTGGTATTTTTCAAGTCAAGGTTATTTCTTCTCTAGCATGGTATCTATGCATTTGCCATGTGAAGTTGTGTTCCCAAGTCCCGTGTTTTCTTCACATTTAAAAAATATCTTGTCCGTACAGGCTTTTTACAATGGAGGCAATGGGGCATGAAGCACCACTGGAAAATAAAAGTGTAAAACTTACCGAATACGTCATCTTTGAGTTTCAACAAAGGAAAACATGCCTTCCAAGTTTCCAACCACGAGATCCAGAAATGAACATTTCTTTGCGTATTCCTGGTACTGTTTTTCTCAAGATAAGGATACGTTTTCTGTTCGCTTTAGGGAGTTCTCACATAAAAATGGAAGTAAATGAAAAGAAAGCCGACCACAGGTCACAAAATGTTTACTGCGATTTTATCTTTCGGGAGGAAACCAATCCACACCCACTGGGGTGAAAGGTCGTTACAGAAGACTACAAGTGCTGACTTGTTTTTAAAATGGCTGAATCTCATAATGTTTTCTGCTCAAATGTGGCATGTACTGTAAAAGCTATTTTACAATGACAATGTGTATGTAAATGCAAGATGCGGATCAACACTTGACGAATTTCTTGGCTTGAGAAACGGACGTATTTGGTAAGTTTTAAGACTTTTGTTTTCCAGCTTTACTGGTGCCCTGTTCAGATATTTGTAAAAATGTGTAGACTTTGGAGCACAATTACACATGGTAAAAGAATGTAGAATTAATTAATGGACAGTGTGGACGCTAGGGGTCACTGCTGCCCCTTAAACCCAACAGATAGACACACGGGATACCAGGTTAAAAGCACCAAGAAGTATTTTCATTTTTTTTCCTTCTTGTACACTTCCCTCCAAGCACCACAGCTTGGCACAAAGCACAAAACGCCAATCTTCTCTCCCTCTTTTCTCCTCCTCATCCGCACCTCCCAGCCAGCTTGCCCCCCTCCTCCCAACTCAGGCTCACCTGCTGGGTTCACAGCGGTCCTTTATATGTGGTCCCACCCGGAAATGCTTCTGTTCTTCCATTCACGTGACTTGCCAGCACCTCTGGGTCAGATGGAGAACTTGAGTTTTCTTCAGCCCGGAAGTATTTCTGGATTTCCTAACGCGTAAATTATTAGTACTTCTGGGCTATGAGGGAAGCTTGACTCCCCAGGTCCTCCTGCAGCGTCTCCTGGCGGCACCCACGGTACCCAGCAGGGTTGTGAAGCCAATCCAGATCCAGTGGTGCCCTGTGGGAATCCAGGGCACTGTTATGCTGCAGGGAAGTCTCCATCTAACGTCTTTGGGGAGGCAGTGTCTAAAAGTAGCTGCCTTCCCCCATCCTTTCTTTCTCAGGGCACCCCAGCCGGGTTGAGCTGCCGGCCGTCCATTACAACATATATTGTTGGTTTCCATTTAAAGTTAATCAGTTCTACCTTGTTCCTTGAGTGTTTTAACAGATCTGCATTTTTATGTGCACCAGTTCTGTGTTTAGTTATTAGTGTAAAGTAGTCTGTGTAAACTGAGGATTGTCCACAGCACTCTGTGACGAGTACTATACAACAAAAATAAATTGTATTGTTGTTTTATACCTTCCTACCTGTTTTATACCATCCATCTATTATCTAAGCCGCTATATCCTAATTACAGGGTCACAGGGGTCTGCTGGAACCAATCCCAGACAACACAGGGCGCAAGGCAGGAAACAAACCCCGGTGCAGCTCGCTAGCCCTCCGCAGGGCCTGCACACACACCCACACACCAAGCACACCCTAGGGACAATTTTAGAATCGCCAATGCACTTAACCTGCATGGCTTTGGACTGTGGGAGGAAACCGGAGTACCCGGAGGAAACCCATGCAGACACAGAGAGAACATGCAAACTCCAAGCAGGGAGGACCTGGGAAGCAAACACGGGTATCCTAACTGCGAGGCAGCAGCGCTACCGACTGAGCCACTGTGCCGCCCTGTGAAGAAATAATTTTGATTTGAAAAGTAATGAACTTATTCTTTAAGCACAAAAAAGTACATTCGCTAGATGAAGAAGGAGAACTCAGACAATACCTAAGCAGTGTGACAGTTAAGTCAGTTAAACTATAGGGATCCACCATGAGAGTGGTGAAAAAGAAACTCTCAGAAGTACTGTATGTCCGCATGTAGGTAGTGCTGCTACTTTGCAGTAAGGAGACTGTGGAAGGTTGTGGGTTTGCCCGGTTCCTCCCTGTGTGGATAGCACTTTGAGTACTGAGAAAAGCGCTATATAAATGTAATGAATTATTATTATTATTATTATGAGCAGATTATATGGGCATGACATAGCTTGGCAGGAAGAAATGAGAAGAACTGTCCAGGTTTAGCATATCTGGTGAGACGAGGGGCCCTCGGCAGACATCTTTTTGTAAGAACTTCAAGAGAGAAAGACCAAACCAGACTATGAAGCTGTGAAGAGACTCAAGTTATGAACTAGAAGCTAGAATGAAGATTGAAGCCGAGGGCAGTTGTGGGTGGATGAGGAAGAGTCATGTAACAGAACTAGAAGGGGGAGATTGGGACATTTTATTAAGGTTTAAATAATAAAAAGTATAAAAAGGAGAATAGGGTCACAGTAGGGCAAATCTATGACACAACAGTCTCTAAGGAGTCTGCATGGCTTTTCTCATTTTCTTCCCACATGCCGAAGAGAAGTTAATTAGCAACTGTAAATAGTCCCTGTGGCTTAATTAACTACTTCATTAATTACCACGTGTGAGTGCGGCAGCATATGCTCTGTGACAGACCCGATTACCACACCGCTCAGCGTTACCTCTAATGTGGACAGCGTGGCCTCCACCCAGTGTGACCCTGAACTGGATTAAGCATGATACATGAACACATTCACTAATCATCTATGCCTATATTTTAAATGAAATCGGGAATATTCAAAACGTAATTTGCTTGTGTGTCTACCCTAAATTCAAATTCAGATCACTAGACTGTAATACGCAAATTACCATCTAGATGCTCCATGAGAGTGCATGTACTGTAAGTAGGCCGTCCGAATGCACCATCCAGGCACTAGGAATTGCCTTTCTAAGACTCTTTTGCTATCATTCTGGCTGTTACCTTCGCTGAAAATAGAAAGAGGGTTCATGTTCACCCCAGTTTAGTAATACCATTGACGAGAATGTCACTAACCATTTTTCAAAATGTTGACATATGCATAATCATTGTAAAATAAATGAAAACATTCCTGAAATGATCACTGATAAATTATAAATAAGCTGTGCTATACTGCTAATGGAGTTTGGTGTAATTGCTTCCTATTCAAGCTACGCCTTCATCTAGTGATATATACTTATTTACATATTAGCCGTACAGTAATTACACTGTAGCCGCATTATAACTATAATACGCATGCTTTTAAGAGGCACATTTTAACTTGTTAATTAGTAAAAGTAAAACAGTTTAAGCAAATGGGAGATCGCAAGGCACAAAATGCGAGGGTCTGCTTAGCCTTTATTATTTATTATTCATGTTTTTGTATCAAAATGCAGACACTCCTTGTTTGTAAAGAGAGTGCATTTCGAGTTGAATTTTTTTCCTGCTCTTCAATTTAAGTGCGCACTTCAGAGTTTAGATCACAGGTAATGTGCTATGCAGCTCTGGGTCTTTATTACAGGATTTTATGGCACTTTAAAAGTAGATTTAGTTATGTAAATTATGTAAATAGTTGAATCTTGACCCAGTCCTCCATGGCAGACGCAAGTGGCCTGGGAGGTCAGCACAGACCCCTGCACTAAAGACGCCGTCCCTGAATTGTGGGATGTGTTTACTAAAATGGCTTAACAAGTAGGTTTGACCAGCACTCTTTTTGCAGAGATGGTCTCCTTCTGAACATCAAGCTCGAGTGTTGCTTTATGTAAGTAGTCACGTATCCATTTCGCTCCTCTTCAGCAACAAGCATGATTTGTTTCTCCCTAGTATCTGCTGGGAGAGTTTTGCCTGTGCGTTCGTCTTGGTTTTCATTTTTCAGACTAGCGTGCCATTTAGACAGCATTGGCCCGCCATGAAAGACTCTTCAGTTCATCAAGTTCATTGACTCATCTAATTTATATTCTGTATGTAACACAGACTCTCCATCTGTGTGTCTATCAGTCTGTCTGTCCGTCTACTTTCTATACCAGTGATTTTTAACATTTTCTGAGTCACAGACCCCTTTAAGAATCTGATGAAAGCTATGTACCCCTTTCCCAGAAATATTCGCATAAATATAATGTATTTTATTTAACGAGATTTGATTGTCTAATACATACTGTATATGACATGTACAAAGTATTATTAAACTTTAAAGTAAACAATCTAAAAAAACACTCCTTTTTTATGCAAAAAGTAAGGGGCCACTCATTATAATTATGAAATACTAGGGGGCTTCGCCCCCTGCTCGCTTTGCTCACCAACCCCGCTGCCAGGAACTTTGCGTCTCTGTTGCTCATGTATGTGTATTTCACTTTCACCAAATAACAAATTGTTTATTTCTCGTGGATAGGCCTCTTCATTGGAAAGAAACATTACTTTTCCTTGATGGCAACACGAATTAGACGATCTACAAGTCTCTGACTTAAAGTTTAAAGCCAAGCAATATCTACATACTTCTGTCAAATCACCAATGTCCATATATTCAATCTTTTTTCGCTTTTACCTTTTCATCAATATCGCATTGAATTTTAATTTCCTTGTTTGAAATTATATTGTGACAACGCAACGTATAACTGCCCGTGAGTGAATATCGTTTCTTTCTCTCTACACGAACTGTGTCTGACAATAGCATTCACACAAATGAGAAACCGTGTGCGTGGTTGTAAATGTTTTAGATGTGGGCGGGACTTTTCTAAATCTCTTTGCATAAAGTCTTGTCTCGCGGGGCTTGAAATTTTCTCTCATGGGATTTCACTTTCACCAAACAGCAAATCTTTTAATTCTCGTGGATACGCCTCTTCAATTGGAAGAAACACTATTTTATTTTCCCTGATGGCAACACGAATTAGACGATATACAAGTCTCCGACTTAAAGTTTAAACCTGAACAATATATTCAATCTCTTTGCGCTGTAATATTTTCCGTTTGTTTGCGCTAATGTGATCTTTACTATCATATTTTTTGAGATTTTTGAATTTTCGTACTTCCATTATCTCTAACCCGCTCTGCATGTGTATCGCGCCAATGTTTTTGAATTCTTTACGATGTTCTACTTTGTCATCTACTCTTTGTCTTTTATTTCCGTCTCCGGGCGTGGTTAAATCTCTTGGCACAAAGTCTCGTCTCGCGGGACATGAATGTGCCCCTCTGAGAAAGTCACATCTCGTCTCTCTTCTGAAGATTTTTTTATCATAATAGAGAGACAATCCTCTTGTGTAAAATTAAACAGATCTACTACTACTATGTGTTCTACTACCATTACTACTACTACTGCTACTACTGCTACATCTACTCAAATGCAACAGTACTGGGCTGTATAGTGAATGTAATAAATGTTCATTTTTATCTGACCCTCACAGACTCCCTGAAACCCATCCACGGACATCCTAGGGGTCCATCGACCTCAGATTAAAAACCCCTGCTCCATACAATACTTCACCCTTTGACTACTCTGAACCAGATTTTGCATAGTTGCTCTCTAGGACCATACAAACAAGGTAGAGTACTTTGGAACCCCACATTTTGACCCTGATGGTCGCAGTATTTATTTATTTTTTTCTGTGGGCTTCAATCTGCTGGCTCAGATCAAATGAAATATCTGAGCAGACGGAGACCAGACTAGCAGACAAAATGAGCAGAGCTTAACATTGCTTACCTGGGCAACACTGTGTGCTGCTTTTATCTACTGTAATATAAAAAGGTGTATTATTCGCTTTTGTAGGGGGTTTTTAGGTGAGGTTCAATCAACAGTAGACGTGCAGCGCAACACAAAGAATCAAAGTGTTGCTGTTTAACTCCTGCTTTGTCGGGTTTTTTTTTTTCCCAATTTAAGCACTGCGGACTGTCCACCTTGAACTACGAGGACGAGTCAGACATGAGAGCTTTCATCATTACAACCCTGCAAGGAGTTATCGCAATTCTAAGATCCAATTGGACCTGAAAATTACAAATTCTGGAAATGTTGTGTGCTGCTCCTAGCTGCTGTAATATAAAAAGGAGTAACATGCCGTTTTGCAGAGGGGGGCATGGGGTGAGGCACTGTGAACTTACCATGTCAAACTAAGAGGACAAGTCAAACATGGCAGTCTTCATAGTTACAACCAAATAAGGAGCTGCTGAGATTCTGGAACCCAGAAAAAGACCCCAAAAAGAACAAATTCTCAACTCACAAGAGCAGAGAAATTGATAAAGTGGCAGTGTGGATGATGGATGGCACAGCTAGCAAGAACAACAAGGTCACCATTTATAAAACACATAATCATTTGCTTTCTTTCTTTAACCCATTCTACAAATGTACCTGGGCAATGTTGGCAGGTTATACAATTATAAGAAGAATAGGTATAAGTGTAAAGATAATGGAACAATTATTATTATGTGATTAACTTTTATCTTGAATTTCATGTAGGACGCCTACAATCAGCTTAGATAATTTAAATAAATGAATTACACAATCTAGGGGATCTGGAGCTACTGGGCACATTCAAGTTTACCCGTATATCCTAATATCAATTATTTTGGGGTGGTCACAACATAAGGTACATAAACATAGCCCACCATATGTTAAGGAGACCCACCCTGATTTTAGCAGCAGTAAACTTAACCAGGTGAAGGTAGCAGGAAATCCCTGTGAACATTTTGTTAGTTCTGATATCTGCCTGCATTTTGGAGAGAAAACATGCTTTATTCATTCAAACAGCACATATCGATTGTAGATCTATATGTTTACACGGGTGCCTTCCACTTGACATGTGAAGGATTCATGGAACGCTATCCCATTGCAGGCGCTCCTGCGAAATGCACTGTTCAGCAAAACTTTGAGCAATTCACAGAAGCCAAGAAGTCCTTCCATTTCCTACACTGTGAATGGCATGGAAAGAAGTCCTTATAAGTTTGACGCGGCGAGAGGGGTCAACCATCGACAAAGTTTGTCCCAGCTACCTCAGTAGGTAACCAACCGGAACATTCAAAGTCCAGCTCCGTCATGCTACGACCATCCTTTGGCATCTGCGAGATGATCCTCAAATACTTCGGCCTCTCCTGCTCCTTCAAATTCTCAACAGGAGCGACCCTACCCCTGGAGCGCCATTCCTCTCGCTCTCTTCTGGGTCACCTGACTGCCTTGCATCCTGCCCACCGCACAGGCTCAATGTCCAGATTTCATCCTTTGATTGCTCAAAATGTTTCTTCTTGTCTTTTCTTTCTTTTTATTTTTCCATGTCTGTCCTCCTCAGGTTCCTTTTATACTTTACTAGCCATTCCACGTGTCTCCTCCCGTATAGTAGTGATACAGGACAAACTTTAAAAATTAATAAACCGACAGGTATCACTAGCTAAGCAGAGGCAAGACACACTCCAAAACGTGGCAACAGGTAGACCGACTCGAGGCTTGCATGTGAGTGAGGAAGGCCCTGCAAGGCTCCCTACTCCTGACGTCATGCTAAATCCGTTAATTAGATCTCTCGTGAAAAGCGGACAGGCATACAGACATACAGACAGACAGACAGACAGACAGACGTTGGATTCTATACATAGTGACAGGTAGACCAACTGGAGCAGAGTCTGGCATGTGAGTGAGGAGGGACCCACCCAGCTCCCCACTCCTGACGTCATGCTTCACCCTCCCCTCGGCCCACAGCCTCTGTCTTGGATCAGCGAGAATATATCTGATTCTTAATGCGATGAGAGAAGTCATAAAATCAACCAGAATGTTCAAGCAAATTATAGAAAAAACTGATCTTAATCCGTTAAGTAGTTCTGTTGTGAAAATCAGTCAGACAGACAAACAGACAGACAGACAGACAGAGAGACGTTAGATTTTATCTGTTGTGGATGCTAGAGGCACTATTGCCCCGTGAAATCCCACAGACAGACATCCAGGACATACGTTTAAAAGAACCAAGAAGAATTCTTTAATATTTTCTTCAATACAGTGCACAAAGCACCACACACTCCGCAATTCTCTAATCTATCTTATATAATAAACAATAATTAATAATCACAATAACAATCCTCCCCTCCCAGCAGCTTCGTCACCCAACCTCTCAACTCCGGCTCTTCTTGCTGGGTTCCCTATGGTCCTTTTTATAGTCCATGACCCGGAAGCACTCCTTCTTCTCTTCTGGGTCAATGCCACATCCTCAGTTCTCAAATAGCCCGGAAGTACTGCGGGCTTCCGTCCTCGTGCCTCCAAAGTACTTCCAGGTCGTAGTAACAGAAGGAGTCCCTGGGTTTTTTTTTGAGCTCCCCCTGGCAGCACCCACGTCACCCAACAGGGCTGAAGAAATGGACTCCATGTCCCAGGATGCCCTGAGGTAATCCGGGGAACCATTATCATCCAGGGCAGCTGCCACCTAGCGTCCCGGGGGAGGCAATTTCCCGAAAAGGCTGCTTTTCTCCCTTCTTCCTGTTCTGGGACGTCCCAGCCAGACTGAACCTCCGCACATCCTTCACACTGTATTGAGATGAGTGTACGCACTTGTCTTAACAACCCACGGAGTGTCAATGAGGAATGGCTGGGCTTATCATGCCTGCATGTGAATTAACAACCAGCCAATTTCTCCACTGAACACCCTGCAGTTGCATGGCTTTGCACAAATTCTGAGCCATACTTTTTTAGTATTAAAAAAAAAATCACACACCGCCACAGACCCCTGATGTGCTTTACCACAGGAATGAGATGTTGAAATGAACAACTCAATCAGGGAATTGCTACACAGTAAGCACAAACAATTAGAGCCTGAATGTTTAAAAGTCTGCATTTGGACCCATCCACCTTGCAGTGGCGAGCCAGCATGTTCACAGATATATGGATCTGAAGAGTATTTTAGTACAGTATTCCTGTTTTGGGGATTAAAAACACTGGGGTGAAAACAGAGACAAATGTAGCAGTGTGGATGTGGTCTTTATCTTTGAGCTTTTCTAACACCCAGATGGCTCCACCACATCTTCCCAATTCCATGGCGAATTCTTACAATAATTCAGTATGCTTGCAAAAACATGTTGTTCAGCAGAACGTGATATTTTGTTGTATTATTCAATCTGCTAATGCTGTATTTTCTATGACATGTCAAATTTTTCAGCTGTAAAAGTATGTTAGAAATTTCTTTTTTGTAATGTTCTCAATATTGATATTACTGTCTGGTTTCCCAGTAAATTTCATACTTGGCTCCTCTATTAGTTCCTTGCTCTGCTGGAGCTCACAGCAGTGTGGTGGGCCTTGAGTCTTCAGGACGGCAGGGGATTGATTCAGAACCGTTTAGTTAGATCTCCGTGCTTTAATTGCATGGATTTAAAGGGTTCATGTGTTTAATTATCCACGTATGGTTTTAGTGATTTAATAGGGATTTAATTGCACTTTCATTTTATTGTTAATTGTTTCTCTTGCCATTTGCTTAATTTGTTGCGAATTATCAGGTGTGAAATAATTATCTTATTAGCTTTAATTTAGAAAACTTTGGGTGTTAAAAGGAGGGAAATGCTTGCCAGTAAATTTCGTCTGACTGGCTCCCAAGTTCTTGGTTAAGGGGGGTACAGGGACCCCCTGTGGCAATGGGGTCTTCACTCCAATCAGTGCCTATAATTAATCTCATTGTTTAGCGTCCTTTTTTTTATTCTGTTAGTCTAAGAAGTTCTGAATGCTACAGTTTCCACTCCCGTTTTCTTTGTAATTTACCCATTTCTGTAGTTTGCTCCCTTCATTGTATCTGAATGCTGGCACCACTGAATGTTAAAGGGGAGCAAAAATCTACTTGTAAGAAACGCTTCATAATGAGCAACGGCCTTTACACTGCGCTCACGGATGAGGGCGTCAGTCAAATCTCTGCATGTTGGGTTTTTTTTTCTTGCGCGTCAGTTGTTGTTCAGGGGTGCAGTCCATTACCTCTGCATGTTTTTCAGATTTTGATTGCATATCTGATCTTTTAGATTGAGTTACTGTTTCTCCTTGCCTGCTCATGTATGGCCTTTTGTCTTCTCTGACTACAATTTTGGGATTGCAGGCTAAAAACAAAACAAATCTACTCACATTTAGTCATACTAAATCTGGACTTTGCACTTCCAGATCTGCACTCTGAGCTCTCTTTGCGCTTCCGGGTATGTCTACAGGGCGGTGCACCATGAAGCAGTCCTGCAGCGTGACATCCCCAGAGGGCAGGCGGTCTGCATCGGGGCTCACGTTGTCTCCGGTCCAAAACTGACAACAGAATCCTAGGCGGGCGTCTTGTCTATTGCTAAGTTCTTGGCTCCTTAGAAGATGTGGTTACATGAAAAGATGTCAGAAGGCTTGACGAATTCCAGCAAGAGCGATTATCAGGTGTTAAACTATTGTGACAGACAGCCAGGGTGAGAGCCAGGAGCAGAGTGTGCCAGCCGCTTTTATCACCTCAGTCCAATATTGAGTACAGACGTTAGTCTACATTTGCAGGAAATGTCCATTCCTGTCACTGCTTCTTTCTGTTACTAGGAGATTCTATCAGGTTTTCTGTTGTGTAAAATTGTCTTGGGCCAGGTTTTCAGCTCTTTTTTGTTTTATATCTCTAAATGTTTATTTTTGGAAATGGAGTAATTTTGTATTTTAAGAAGATGCTTATATACCATTAAATAAAAGGTTTTCTTCTAGTGCAAGAAAAAAATAGATAGATAGACATGAAAGACACTATATGATAGATAGATAGATAGATAGATAGATAGATAGATAGATAGATAGATAGATAGATAGATAGATAGATAGATACTGTAGATAGATAGGAGAGTTAGTATATGATAGATAGATAGATAGATAGATAGATAGATAGATAGATAGATAGATAGATAGATAGATAGATAGATAGATAGATAGATAGAAAATGTATCAATTCCAGACGAAATTGAGGGGTTTCAGCAGCAGACAAAAAAGGCACAAATACACATAAACCAAGTATTATTTTAAAGTGAATTAACAAAGTATTGGTATTTACTCAGTGTAACATAATTAGAATAGCACTGGCACAAAATACGCTCATGGTGTTGTTGTCTGTTAAGATGCTGCTAGACCAGCTCAGTATCAATCAGTAGACACTGAACAAGACCACCTCGGTCAATGGGTGATGGCTGATAGTAGAACCGACTTCACAAGGTCCTCCTGGGAACTGCACAGTTGTCTCGGTCTGCTGCTGAATGTGCTCCTCTGTTTAGCCAGAACTTCATACAGAGGATGAGCATCATTGTCCAGGGCAGTAAGCAACGTCTTGAGTGATTCCTGTTTTACAACATACTCCAGAAAATCCTACTAGACTCCCAAGATCAATATTGTGACCATTAGGGGGATATTGCAGCACCCCAAGCCTTAGACACAAACTCACAGACACAAATCCAGGTATAACTGCAAGGTTTATTATTGATAATTATCTTTATAAAGGCTTCTTAATAAATACAATCACAATTCCCTCTTCTTTTCCTCCATTCCTCTCAGACAAGCTTTGTCCATCCTTCACGCCTGACTCCAACTCACCCGGATGAAGCTTCTTTTATCTGAGACCCTGGTGCACTTCCAGTGCCAGGGTGTGGTTTGTAATAGCCACTTCCATGACAAACGCAAGCTCCTCAAAGCAGGGCTCATAAATCCCAGCATCCCACACACACCACAACAAGGATACCCCATAGAACTACAGCTCCCAGTATGCTTGAAGGTGTCTGTTCAGCGTCGCCCAAGTATGCTGACACCTAGCATGTTGGGGGAGCATATAACCCTGACAGGTTGTCTTCCCTTGCTCTTCCATCATACTGGTCTCCGGGCCAGCTAATGATCCTCCTTCTATTCTGGCCGAGATGCTAGCATACTCCCTTCTGCATTGGCATCTTCTGCCCAAATGGCACTCTTCTTGCCCACATGCCTCCTGGGTAAGAGAAGGAAGTCTATCCCGGCAGGGATGCCAGTTCCTGCAAGCCATCTATTACTTCATGTACTCAATATATGTTGTAGACACAGCACAATGACACCTCAGGCAAACCCCATTTATTATGGAGTCAAAAACAATAAAGAATAACATGTAATAAAAGAAACATCTTTCCATTTGCAAGTCTCCAATCACACTCGAGAAAAGTGATGGTGCCAGTGCCGGTTATAAAAGTGGAAGGGGTATGTCCAGGAACCCCAGAACTGGAAGTGATGTCATGAGTCGGTGATATGTTGGTTTCTGGACCTACAGAAGGAAGAAAAGGAGAAGCATTATAAGGCAGTGCCAACTCTTGGCTTGAAGTGTTATTACAAGTTGCAAGCCCTGAAACGGCTTCCCAAGCGCATGTTTCTGACTCTGTCTATATATTGTGGAAGCTAGGGGTCGCTAATGCCCCTTTAAACCCAACAGACAGACATTCAGGACACAGAGTAAAAGCCTGAAGAAGTATTTTAATTCTATTTTCTTCTTCCACAGTGCTTTCAAGCACCACTGCCACCATAAACAAAATTAATAAGCACAATAATAATCACTAATCTCTCCTCCACACCTCCCAGCAAGCTATGTCACACCCCTCCCAACTGGGTCTCCAACAGTCCTTTATATAGTCCTTGACCCAGAAGTGCTTCTGTCCTTCTATCCACGTGACTTGCTAGCACTTCCGAGTCAGATGGAGAACTTGCTTTTTCTTCAGCCTGGAAGTAGTTTGGGGCTTCTATCTATGTTACTTTGGAGTACTTTTGGCTATACAAACAGTAAAACCTCCCAGGTCCCCCTGCAGTGTCTCTTGGCCGTACCCACTGTCCCCAGCATGGCTGTGAAGCCAAACTCCAGATCCCATGGTGCCCTGCGGGAATCCAGAGCAACGCTATGCTGCAGGGAAGTCGCCATCTAGCTTCTTGGGGGAGGCAGAGTCTATAAGTAGCTGCCTTCCCCTATCCTTCCAGTCTTTGGACGTCCAGCCGGGTTGAGCCAGCCGTCAGTCACTATATATATATATATATATATATATATATATATATATATATATATATATATATATATTGTAAAAGGCACTATATAGCGCCTGACCCGACACAGATTGGACCCAGGAGGCATGTGTAAATAAAAGGCTTTTTATTCTTCTTCAGCTGGAGGGCACGTCTTCCCCGTACTCCCCCCAGCCACAACACACCAGTATAGCACAAGCACAAACACTCTTCTCTGGCACCACCACTCCTCCCTCGCAACCTTGTCCTCCTCCACCCGACTCTGGCCCATGAGTGGTGGTTGCTGGCTCCCTTTTATAGGTTATCTGGAAGTGTTCCAGGTGTTTGATCACCAAGATCCGGCGTCACTTCCAGGTGTGATGAAGCTGTTGCCCTCACGGCCTCAGGAGTCCCAAACACAGCACCCCTGGCGGTACCTCGGGACCCAACAGGGCTGCCCCAACTCCAATTCCCAGGGAGCCCTGTGGGAAACCGAGGCACTACACCAGCCCAGGGGGGCGGCCATCTAGTGTCCAGGGGGAGGTATTGCTCTGTCCAGGGCTGCTCCCCCTGAATACAGTGTGTAGGAGCGTCCCGGCTGGGCATGGACGCCAGGCGCCTGTCACAATATATATATATATATATATATATATATATATATATATATATATATATATATATATATATATATATATATATGTATGTATAATGCCCTTTTTGTCTATTTATATGCATACTGTATGTATTTCTGTATGTGTCCACATAGGGTTTATTTGCTAGGTTAACCTTAGTTTCTCTGCTGCACTTCTATGTTCACCTTCTTCTTTCTCTTGAATTCCCTCAGGTACATCATTCCATCTCTCCAGCGTTCCAACGCTGGGTTTTACCAGTGTGTTGTGCGGAACAGGATGGGTGCGCTGATGCAGAAGAAGACTGAAATCCAAGTCGCCTGTAAGTGTGAATAGAGCCGATCATGTGAGACTGAAAGCAAACAATTTAATATTCCTGGAGGGTTCCACTCTATCTGTCAATTTCCTGTGCCCTTCACTGCATGTCATCATGTCATCCACTAGTGATTTGTACTTTATGGGGACAAGTGCATGCATGTTTTTTTGTTTTTTTATAGAAAAATAATATTTGAATCTCCTTAACTCAATTTCTAGTGTGTTCATTGGGAGATTTTTTTACATAAAAGATATGATTTTTTTTACTTATTTTGAAACATATTTAATGCCCGAAATGTTAGAAAATTGAACAACTTTTTAGCATCAGTAAGGGAAACGGACTGCTCTGAGTTCTTTTTCTTCAATCTGGCATCATGGGAACGGGCTTAATCCAGTTAGGGACTTGGGTGTGCCCAAGTTTAACCCAGAAGGAATCCAAACCTGTGGAGGTTATTCGTGCATACATCCACACTGGCCCAGCTTAGACTGTCCAGTTAAACTAACGTTCACATCTTTAAGATGTAGACAGCATATCCAAACATACATGGAGATGTAGAAAGTCCACATGTACAACAATCAGGCATTAAGTTTCAGCCCTGAACAGTCGATCCACATGGAAGCTGTGCTAAGCTGTTTTCCACTGGTAAATAAAGCAATGGGGTTTAAATATTGGTGTTCACTTTGGCTACTGCACTTTGAGTTTTTCCTTTTTAAGTACCAAATGTGTATCTTCTAACACTCGTCAGTCTTCTTGAAACAATTTATTGCTTTTTATACTCATTCACCTTCAATCTCATTTTCAAGAGGGAACTGCAGACCAGGGGCCTCATGTATAACAACGTGTGTAGAATTCACACTATAACATGACTTAAGCACAAAAACCGAAATGTGCTTACTCACAGAAAAATCCAGATGCAGGAATCTGTGCGTACTCCATCTTCCACATTCTTCCACTAAATAAATCCCAGTCAGCGTAAAAAGTAACGCACATGCACGCGCCTTATGTCCCACCCCAACTCCGCCTCTTTGAATATGCAAATCAATATAAATTGCCCTTAAGCTCAGCCTTCTGTGAAAAGACAATGGGAAAAGCACGGGGGAAAATAGAAGAATTTCAGCGAATACCAACTGGAGGCAAAGGAAAAACATACTATTTGTTTAATTAAACAGTGGTGTAAACAACAAAAGGAAGCTGATCGAGTGACATAGCGTTGTTGGAGAAACTTGAAAGCTCAAATTCACAAAGTCGCACAGTGCCCGAAATAAAGTCACATATCAAAGTCTCTGTGAAAAGGCGAGTTGTAGCCCACCGTCTGAGTGTCATATGATAGCTCATTAGGGTACAGACAAAAAAAATAGGCACACAGTGGGAAAAAAGCACAAAATGTCAACTTTAATCTCGAAATTTCCACTTTAATCACGTAGTTTATTTTGTCATTAAAGTAGAACATCATAAACTTAATCTTAAAATCGTTTAATTTACTAGTTTCTCAAATCCCATCGTAACTAAAGTAGCACATTAAATGCTTTGGTTTATATTTGATCTTCAATGTGCTCTATGTGTGTGAATTACTACGTGCTTCCTTTCTTTCTCTTTGTCCAACAAGACACAGAATCCATTACATTCGTGATATTACAGCTCTCTGATTAATTAAAATACTGAGATGTATACGTGATATCATTTTAATGATGATTGGAATGAAAGCACAGTGATTGTTCATGTCTCACACAAGATGTTTGCTGCGCCATGCACGACCTTCGATGAAATTATTTATTGTAGCAGTACTGTCTCTTTCAAACGTACTAACCTCCAACTCCTGTCCTTACTTTTCTTTCTCCAAATACTCAATCGCCACACAATCAGCTCTGTAATAGACGTTAAGCCATCTGTAAGCTTACAACGAAGATTCTTCAAAACTTTTAAGAAACATTGAAATATCTTCATAGTACGTGTTTAATTATTCTATCTGTCTATCCTTCCAGTGTTGCGCCAGCCTCAGCAAGAATCCAGCGCTGCGGCACTGTGTCCTCACATGTTTAATTATTAACTATACAGATTATTTAAATGAAGTTAAAGTTTTATCTGTATAATATAATCAACATTATTTCCTGCATTTCATCTTAAAAATGATATTGTCATCATATGTAAATACGCGCTTTATAAAGTGGCACAGGTTGTGCAATATTATAACTGTAGTGCAAGTTTACAGTGAGGTAATCGTACTTATAAGTACAAACAGTTCTACAAGGAGCAATGATTGAGTGCGTTTATAGTTCTTGGGATTAAACTGTTTCTGAACCGCGAGGTCCACACAGGAAAGGCTTTAAAATGTTTTGCCGTGGCTGAGGCAGCGTGCGCTTGATGCTGTATACCGATAATTCTCTATCCGATCAGCTGCTGTAGATCTTTGATTCCAAACTCAGATACAGTGATATTAATACTCTGAGTGGTGCAGTGAGAGGAATATGGAAAAAGATGATCCGCTGTGGCAACTCCTAACGGGAGCAGCTGAAAGAAGAAAAAGAAGGTGCAGTTAGAGTAACAACGCTAAAGCAGTTATGGTATTTGGAATACTATGGCTATTTCCTGGACCTTTATTTTGTTACAGGTTAATTACAATCAGATGCATTAAACTAATAAGAAATATGTGGTTAATTTCAGTGCATTTATATAGCAGCGTCAGTAATGTGGATCTGAAAAAGAAAGATAAACCACAAAGGAACAGTAGCATTGCTTTGATGCTGGGTGCTGCCAGTCTGCAAAACTGAGCGGAGAACTTGTGTGCGACAGGGTTTGAGGTACCGTGGAAATGTGCGTAGCTTTACGCCAAGTTTAGGTTTTATACATCGTGATTTGAACGTGAAAATGTTTTTAAGCAACATTTCTGTGCGTAGGCCTACGCACCGTTTATACATGAGGCCCCAGGTCACCACAACCCAAGGAGCACCCTGCAGTCTCTCTGATGGGGTTGCTTGGAGGCTTCCCTAAGTTCACCCCAAGATCACATCCAATGATACCGCTTGACTCTTCCAAATTCTCCTTTGAGATCCTTGTCCTATCTGCCATCCTTTCACCACCACAGCCCAGTAGAGCATATAAAGCTGTAGCAAAACACACCAATATTCATTCTTTAAGCTCATGGTCACTGTGTTTGTGAAGAAATCCCCCAAGGGTCTTAAAGTCCTCCTCCTATTAACTTATAACAGTAGCTTTGGTATTGTCTTCATGGATCCTATTGACCTACACGACTAATCTTTGCCAGTTAAATGAATCCTCTTGTAGCTTTTGCTTCTGGCCTTGCCTCCTTCATTGAGGGAATATCTACTGGGTTTAGTACTTCCTTAAAGTGCACCTCTTGATAGTAACTCAATTTAAGCTCAGTATTTTCCCACCTAAGCTGGGTGTCACAACGCCCATCTTACCCTTCCTGAATAAGAATTGCTCCGTAAAGCTCTTTGTCGTGATTTATATTATGGATAGTGCTCAATAAAATCCACATCAACCACAGGCTATGTACAAGTAATCCTTCATGGCCTCAGCAGACACCTAAGCCTTCACCTTGCCCTCTGCTCCAGCTGCCAAATTCTTGATATATCTGTAACACCCAGTCAGATTAAAGACCCTTGGGCCAACATTGCCCTGAAGACCCCCATTAACTTGACAACTTGCCTCCCTGCCAGTATCCACTAACCGATCACAGGTTTGGCAGACACCACTCTCCTTGGCCACATCTCTCAAGTTCTTAAACAGGGTCCAGTTATTCTGAAATCTGCTGTTATGCCAGAGGAGGTCCTGTGGAGGTGCAAGATGAACTCCTTCAAGAAAGAGGCACAGGCTCACAATTTCCAATACCCTCTTGCCAGCTTATTAATATGTAACTCGTAATTTATGAACACATTTTGTTCAGACACTCCTCCACCTTTTCAAGCCTGTTTTATTTCTCACTTCCAAAATAAATTGTTTCTTCAGAAACACAAAAACAAAAGATAGTTACATCCTGCTGCTGATAGAAAATGTCAAGCTGCCCTGCTTTATTATTATTATTATCAGCTGGCTTAGTTTCCTTACATTCTGTGTGATCTAAACTGTGTTGTTTCACAGCAAAAAATCAAAAAGAAGGAAAGTGTCCCAGATGTATGCATAGTAAGTAGATGGACCTTTATAATTATTATTATTATTATTATTTTTCTTATGGCTCCTGCCACTTCCCGAGTGCTTGCCATATTGTCATTGAGGGAATAACCTGCTTGTTCAGTGGTTCAGGCTCTTCTTAGACATCACAACAGGCAAACACATTGTTGCACCTTTTGAACCCAAAACATTTATCCATTCATTTTATGATCCAGCACATTCCAATACAGGGTTTTAGTGAGGCTGGTGCCTTTCCCACTGGTAGGGATAGTAGTCAGGAATTAACCTGGGATGAGAAGCCAGCCTGTCGCAAGTTTTATTTACTCACTGAGCCACATCACTCACATAGATAGATAGATAGATAGATAGATAGATAGATAGATAGATAGATAGATAGATAGATAGATAGATAGATAGATAGATAGATAGATAGATAGATAATGGCACCAGGCCTGTTATCCTTCAAAAGATGAAGAAAGATTATTTATTTTTCAGCAGGATATAAAGCCTCTTGTGTATTAAACAAGTATCTCTGTGTGCTCACAAATTATTTAATACCAGTACAAATCCTACAGGTGTGGCACAGTTGTTAGTGTCTCATTGCACCACTGACCTGGACTTGATCCCTGACTTGTCTGCATGGAGGGTTTTATATTTGTAATTCATTTAGACCACTTTACAGAGATCTGCTTTCACTTTGACATTAAAGAGTCATCTTCTGTTGATCAGTGTCAGAAAAGCCAAATTAAATTTGCCGTGATTCAGTGTAATATTAGAGAAATAAATTGTTGACACTTCCGGGTGGCATGGTGGTACAGTGGTAGTGCTGCTGCCTCGAAATGAGACCAAGGTTTGTGCTTCTCTCTTCTCTTTCTCTCCTCACAAGCTCTGTCCTCCACCTCCCAACTCAGACTCCCCGAATAGAGTGAGGCAGCCCCTTTTAGGTTGCACCAGGTACTCCGTGATGATCTTCCCGCAGCATTTCCTGGTGTGGCGGAAGTGCCTGCAGTCCAGGGTTCCAGGATCATCCAGGTGGCCATGAACCCCAACAGGGTTGAGCTTCCAAGCTCCAAATCAGTGGCCCTGATACAATCCAGGGGGGCTGCCCTCTTGAGCTCTGGGGGAGATATTGCTCCTCTCCCGGTCCTTCCCTTCTCCAGGCATCCCAGTGGGTCAAGGTCCCCAGTTGTCTGCCACAACAGTAATACACCTAGTTATTTATTTGGCTTTTCTCTAATGCTTGAATACTGGATTAATGAAGCCCTTGAAATATCTATTCCTAATATGTAGAGATTTCCTAATAAGTGGCAGAAACCATTGAAGTTCCAGACTCGTACTTAACATTTGTGTTTTCCCTGTAGATATGGGAAACTTTGAAGAGATGGAGCAACGGAAGACGGTGACACAAGGCAAAGCTGCAGTGCTGAATTCTCCAGTGGTGTCCTGCTATCCACGCCCTCAAGTGACCTGGTTCAGGGATGGCTATAAGATTATTCCTAGCAGCAGAATGTGAGTATCCTATTGGACTTGTATTGTATTCACAATGGGGAGATAAGTGATTTGACACCCCCTTCCGCCTCTCGAAGCTTTCTGGAGTGATTTCAGAAGTCATTTGATGTTAAATGAGTGAAGAGCCTCAGGGCCAAGACTTGTGGTCATGTGGTGAGAAACTCCTGGTAGGCCTACACAAAGTCCAAATTTGCTTTTGTTGTCTGCTTGCATGTGATCTGTCCGACGTCAACGGCAGAGTAAATGAAGATGACATTGGACTCTGAATCATGAAAGTTGCTATTTGCTTGGAGATGGTGTTTCTTTCTTGCTGTAGCTTTAAATAAAGTTTTAATTTAGAGAAAATCATCTAGTGATAAAAAGTCTTTTGAATATAACAGTGAAGTCCTGAGATACAATGCTTTTTAATCAGCACGTACCAGTTTGTAGTATTGAAATCTTGAGAAATATTTTGTGAATTCAGACAAATAACGGAGTAAATTTGATATGTTAGATACATGGAAGATTACTTGTGCCAAAATTAAATACAATCCAACGTGTTAACTACTTGTACATTAAAACGCAATACATAAGCAAGTGGGCTATTTAATTTTGGCACAGTTTTATTGTGTTATAATTGATATCAAATCAACCAAATGATTGATTGCTTTTCACTGCGGCATACAATTTTGGTGTCAGTTTAAAATGCAATTCAAAAATGCATTGCATTTTAATTCATGTCCATAGATCGCATGCCATAACTAAAAGCAAAGCAGACATAGTGCATTACACTTAGCGGCAGCTCCGTGCGTTTTGCATTTCAATTGAAGACCACATTTTAATTGTGCCAAAAGTTAATGTAATCAAAGAACCAATCAGCATCACAGTGTGGGACAAGGGGTGTCAACCGTTGGGGAAAGAGGCGTTCCAGCCACGTGTGTGTTGTACTTGGAAAGAAGGTGACCAGGGAGTTGATAAGGCAGGGAAACTGTCATCTTCTTGAATTGGTGGATGCTGGTAATCCAAATGACGATTTCATTCTGTTATGTTAGGGGAAAAAAGGGAAAAATGATATTGTAGCGCCCAACTACTGACACTAATAAATTAAGGAACTTGCACCAGGATGAAGGTCAAAAAAACAAATCCAGCATTTCTGCTATTTATTCAAATAGACCAAACAGAGAACATCAGACATGATACTGTAACAAAGATCTTCTGAAACTGGAGCTAGTTAGCTACCCCTACTGTTATTGGCAGAGTGGGATGCATATTTGTTATCTGGTGTTGCAGCCCCGGAACAAGCCGAAAACACTCCGCTACCATGATGCTTTACAAATTGAAACCGAACGCGCTGCTTACTGTCTACTATAGCTGTGCTGTACACTGAAGTCATTCCAATGTTACGGCCCTGGAACATGCCATGCGCATCACGTCATGATCTAGTTAGGTTCCTTAAAAAATTATTTTTTAGCAAATTTTCCCCAAAAAATAGCCCAATGCCTGAGGAAGAAGTGTCACGCCAATTAACTTGGGAGACAGGGGTGGGGATGGTTGTCAGAATGAGAGGATTAATAACCATACCATCAAAGTCAAGGTTAAGGGGGGTGCCCCTTCAGAGATATGACAGAGGGGGCATGTACCATCTCACAATAGGGGCGGGGTCCTCCTCAGAGGTTTTACAACAGTTAATATACAAGTGCGAAGAGCACGGGAATGGGTGTCAGATGGATTAAATTCATTGGAGGGGAGTTGAAAAACAGTCCAAAATACCATATTGTTTTTAAAAAAGTAATCCTTAAAACCACAACCTGCAAAAGGCCATTCTTTCCCTCATGGGCAATGATCAAAAGCAGCCCAATTGAATGAGAAAACAGTGGCCCGGGTAATAATGAGTTCTTCAGTCAGGACGGGTCCAACCTACCTTCGTATGCTTCTTCTGGGGAGAGTCTTCCAGCTGCCCTTTTGTATCTCGAGTCCACCCCTTACTGACTGTGTGACTGTGATTGGTCCATTTCTGGCTGCCTCATTTGAATAGTGCTCTGACGTAGCAGGTGCACCGTTTCACCAGGATTGTTTAGTAGTCCAAGTGGTTACTAGCCTTATAAAACTTCATTTTTTCTGTTTGTCACAGAGGGTATGAATAAACAGCTGAATAATTCAGTATTTAATTCAAATTGCTAACAGTCACACCTCAAAAATTAAACTGCGCTGCTTAATTTAACATTTAAAAAAAGAAAACAACTTAACATAAGAGTAAAACATTTTCACTGTATCTGTTAACCACTCCACAGTCCATTTTGTCTAAACTTTGTGAACACCGGGGGGTGCTCCACCTCCCCAAACACTCAACACAAGCAGGCTCTGGACACAAGGTACAAGTACATAGAGTCTTTTATTGTGGAAAACTCTTCCTTATCAAGCATTTCCCACCAACACTGCCACTAGTACAATAAAGCACAAGCACAACTCTTTGTCTTCTTCCTCTCAATCACTGTCTCCTCCACGTAAGCTTTTTCCACCTTCCACCCGACTTTGACTCATCCATGTGAAGCAGGCAGCTCCTTTTATCCAATCCCTGGGAGTGCTTCCGGCGACATGATACTGCAGCTCCGAAGCACTTCCAACTGAGATTGGAGCCGACTGCCACAGTTCTCCCAGCTGTCCTCCACAAGACCAAAAAAGGTCAATACCCAGCATACCTTTTGTGCACCCAGGCAGAAATCTGAGCTTGGTCTAGCACAGTGTTTCTCAACCTTTAAATATTTGCTACCCAAATTTTCATAACAGTTTTAATCGCTCCCCCCTAGCGTTTTTTTGAAAGGAGCCCATTAATACCAATTTGTTCTTTTTAATTAATGATATATCATAGATGCATATTTTATTATACCTACTTAACTTTTATTGACATTTATCTGACTTGTGAGACATGCCCGGACACCATCAGACAGACACAGAATCTTTATGAAAAGGTCTTTTATTTTTTCCTCCATCATAAATACACACAAATCAGTCCCGCACAGTCCACTGGGCCTTCTTGCCCCAATCACCTTGATACTGGGCCTCTCTCACTCTGTCCCTTGGACCGCCTTTCCTCTCTCCACGGGAGCCTCGTCCTGCTCCCACTCCTGACTCTAGCTCTCCGACTGTAGGAAGGCGGGCCCTTTTATTTTCACCCGGATGTGCTCCAGGTGCTCCCTCTGACGTCACTTCCTGGTGTGGCGGAAGAGCACTCAGAAGCACTCCTTGTCGTCCCTGGAGGGATTCTCCTCCATCTTCCCGGGTGTGGCGGAAGTAAATCAATCCCGGGCCCTCTGAGACTCAGGGCACCCTCTGGCGGTGGCCACAGGTTCCAATGGGTGTAAGCCTCCTGGTTCCTCTCCTGTGGTCCTCCTCTATTCCAGGGTGGTTGCCCCCTCGTGGCCCGGAGGACGTACATGCCACCTTCCGGTCCTTCCAGGCGTCCCGGCCGGGTCGTAGCCCCAGTCACTCGCCACAAACTCTATATTTATTTTTCTAGTATCAGAATGTACTTTAAGTTAATTTGTTTTGGTTTCAATACATGTATTTTTCTTATTTTTGATTCTTATTTTCTTTTTTCACATCTTCGCGCCCCCTTCTTGTTACTTCACGCCCCCTAGGGGGGCCCACCCCACAGTTTCAGAACCACTGGGCTAGCGTAAGCCAGTGTAAGTTGTCTTCTCCTGTCCTTTCACCTCCAGGGTGTCCTGGCTAAGTAAGAATGTGGGCCATCCCTCACAACTTATACTTGCATCCCAAATACAGAAATGTTTATAGGTGGACCAATTGTTGACATCCCTTGCACCACTTTTTGATTCTGATTGGTTGCTTGAATACTTTTAGCTGTGGCAGGATTAAAGTGCAGTCTAATTGAAATGTGATATACATGGAGCTACCTTTAAGCATTTTGCAATACGCGTGCATGGCTTTTAGTTATAGCTTTTGATGTATGACCATAAATTAAAATGTAATGTGCATTGCAGTATTACTTATTAAACTGACACAAACATTGCATGTTAAAGTGAAAAGCAATCAATCATTTGGTCATGTTATATCATTTTCTAAGCCGCCTAATCCAGACCAGTATCTCAGGGGGTGCTGGAGCCTATCCCAGCTAGGCTAGGGCGCAATACTTATGAACATGGTGCAAGTCCATCGCAGGGTCATTAGGTCTATGTCTTTAATTCTACAAAAATGCCCCACTTGCTTTTTAATGTAGTTAACACATTTAATTTTGGCACAAGTAATCTACCATATAGATGATGTATCTACTAACAAAGACTTAACAAGTGTATTTTTGAAATCTTGAGATATGATCCAATTTAGCAGAAAGGAATACTCAAATCATTATATAAACTATTAAAATAACTAAGAGTGCTTACTGAATCCTGAATTATGCCATTGGGTCATCATATTGTAACAGAATGTAAAATTTTAATTCAGAGGAAAATGATCTTATTACGTATAAATACATCAGAATATATTATACAGCGGATATCCTGGAATGAGGTAGCTTTTGAACAAACTGTATTTCCAAATAGCACAATCTCAAACTTTGGAGAGAAGCCAATGCATATTGCTGTCTCTTTATAATCTAAAGTATTTTCTTTTATTGTCATCATGCATACCTTTATCAATGAAATGCATTTTTATCATGTTGTCATTAAACCACTATACCGAACTGCTTTTTTGACCACACACTATGGATACATCCATCCATCCATTATCCAACCCGCTGTATCCTAACTACGGTGTCACAGGGGTCTGCTGGGGCCAATCCCAGCCAACACAGGGCGCAAGGCAGGAAACAAACCCCGGGCAGGGCGCCAGCCCACCGCAGGGCACACACACAAACACATACCAAGCACACACTAGGGACAATGTAGAATTGCCAGTGCACCTATCCTGCATGTCTTTGGACAGTGGGAAAAAAACGGAGCTCCCGGAGGAAACCCACGCAGACACAGGGAGAACATGCAAACTCCACGCAGGGAGGACCTGGGAAGCAAACCAGGGTCTCCTAACTGCGAGGCAGCAGCTATATCCCACTGTGCCACCGTGCCGCCCCACATCTTAATTTTTATTTAAGTCCATTTAAGCAGGAGTCACACAAATACAAACAGGGATGTCTGACTGGAATTTGATCCATAGTGTTAAGTGCCGGTGGCACTGCTCGAGCAGCACAGGTTGTTACAATGTGCGATTATTCATAATATCACTGAATGAATTCTACTTGAGGAGCAAAAGCAGGGCAGCAAAATTAACAGGTCCGACAATCTCTCAAATTAATTGTAAGGGACTATACGGCACAGGGATCAATAACCATTTAAAATAACATGAAGAGGCATAAATCAATCTGCTGTTCACTGATGACAGATCCTATACTTAATTATTTTGTAAGGCTAGGCAGAAACAAAAAGACCAATATGTTTAACTGTAATTTCAGGAATAATTGATATTGCTCAAGTATAATTCAGCACTACAATTAAAACTCTGGTCTGCTTTCATTTTGTAGCCAAGATACCTGTCTGTCTCACTATTATTAGCTACATATAAAGCTCTGCCAAAAGTGCAGCCGAGTTTTATAAAGGATTTCATTTCAATGTGCTTTAAACAGATGGGCAGGCTTGTATGTTTCATTAGCAACTTACAATTATCTTGAATGTGTCATAGCATACACAAAACGGAAAACCGTTAACACTTTCTTTTCTCTGCCTTATTACCAAAAGAAATGAGAATTAATTCGGACCAATTATCTGGCTTAAAAAAAGTCAAAGAGTAGAACAGAACAGAGAGGAATGCTGTTCTTGGGGTGAAGCGTTGTGTAGTCATGTCGTCTCGTAGAAGTCAAATATAAAACAGATGGCTTTCGAAGACTCCGTAAAGATCACCAGTCTATTTACAAGCAAAACACATTTGCTTATCACCTCTCTGAACCAAACATGTGCACCGTCTCCACAATCAGACGCCACACAAACCCGGCCGCTGGATGCATGCGGCAGTTCATATTTACAGAAGTATGGCAGCATAAAACAAGAACAGACTGAACTCATTGAGTTAAAACAAAACTGACCCACAAAGCAAAGTGAAAAGCAACAAGCAATTAAATATTGTTTATTTTCACAGATCGCATTTACTCAAAATTTGGTAGGCATCCCTGGCTATGCAGACATTTTGCCAGTTTTCACACAGGTATACGTCTGCCCTCGCCAACTTTTTACAGCCAGCTAGAGGAACACGTCAGTCTATCAGCCCTAGCCTTTTACATAGCCATACATCACCAAGCATTTCTTTCTTTCTTTCTTTCTTTCTTTCTTTTTGTATCATTAGTACAGTCTGTTAAAAGACGGAATACAAGACAGGTGGTGACTAAAGGGAAAGTGGATGTTCCAAGTAGTTTCAGGGGAGAGATTTTGAATTGGTCTCGTAATTTTAAAATATTCGGTCACCCAGATATTTCTCAAACTTATGCAATTATTTAAATGGTGTTGCTGGTGGAGATATATTAGTTTCAAACTACTTTGGAGTTTGTGCTTGTTTGTGAAGATTGTTGTAGAGCAAAACTTTCACAAGAACTTTAAGTTGGGATTTTGCAACTAATTTCGGTACTTTTCTATTTCATAGTGCAAATTGGTTAGGTGTTAGGGTTAGGATTAGTCTCCTTACTGGTTGGTATTTTGCAAATATTCATTGTGACTATTCTGTGACTAGTTTACATGATGATTTGGGAGGATATTGATTATCAGTGTGCTCATAATGTACTTTTAGTGAACTGGTGATGGACTTCCAGCATGCCAAGGTGCTTCTGAGACCAGTCTCCATTCAGTTGGAGGACATGGAAGTGGTGCAAGGCTGAAGGTCAGATAAATGACAAACCAGACTGGCCACACCACCACAGTGGCGCTGTACAAGGAGAGCCAGAGCAGACTGGACTTGATAAGGACACTTAGGTCTTTTGATGTATGCAGAAAGTTGCAGGAAATCTTCTACCAGTCCATAGTAGCTAATGTGGTGTTTGATGCCGTGGTCTCCTGGAGAAGGAACGTGAGCTGCAGATACAGTAAGCTGTAAGGAATGAGCCTGCCAAATTTCAGCCTTCTACCTACACGGGAAGTTGGAGAATTAGTGACGTTGGAAAGTTCAATATGGCGGCCGACAGTGGCGTCATACCACCGAAATAAGTACGTACATCGGTTTCAGTTAGCGCAGTGAAGCCGCCTACCAAATTTCGTGAAGATGGGGTCAGCCTTCTACCTATACGGGAAGTTGGAGAATTAGTGACGTTGGAAAGTTCAATATGGCGACCGACAGTGGCGTCATACCACTGAAATAAGTACGTACATTGGTTTCGATTAGCGTAGGGAAGCCGCCTACCAAATTTTGTGAAGATGGGGCCATAAATATGAAAGTTCAACATGGCGGACGTTGTTGACCGTTCTGACCGTTACGTGTAGAATTTCGAAATGAAACCTGCTTAACTTTTGTAAATAAGCTGTAAGGAATGAGCCTGTCAAATTTCAGCCTTCTACCTACACGGGAAGTTGTAGAATTAGTGATGAGTCAGTGAGTGTGAGTGAGTGAGTGAGGGCTTTGCCTTTTATTAGTATAGATGTATTTTCTGATTAGAACATTAGAACACTCTAGACGAGAACAGGCCATTCAGCCCAACAAAGCTCGCCAGTCGTATCCTCTTATTTCCTCCAAGACAACAAGAAAAACATCAAGTAGAGTTTTGAAAGTCCCTAACGTCTTACTGTCTGCCACACTACTTGGTAGCTTATTCCAAGTGTCTATCGTTCTTTTTGTAAAGAAAAACTTCCTAATGTTTGTGCGAAATTTACCCCGAACAAGTTTCCAACTGTGTCCCCGTGTTCTTGATGTATTCATTTTAAAATACAAGTCTCGATCCACTGTACTAATTCTCTTCATAATTTTAAACACTTCAATCATGCCACTTCTTAATCTTCTTTTGATGTTGTTTATGTGTTTGTTTTTTTTTAATTTATTATTTGTTCGGTGTCCTTGAGTTCTTAGAAAGACACCTTGTATAAATAAAATGTATTATTATTATCACTCACTGAGGCTGGCATGTGAGTGAGGAGGACCCCACCTCCCTCCCACTGGATCTCTCAGATTTGCGCAAATAAATTGGTACCGCAAGCGAACTATGATACTTAGCGCAATGACACAAAATCAACTAAAATGTTCAAGCAGATTACAGAGAAAAACCCAATCTAAATGCATTAAGTAGTTCTCTTGTGAAAAGCAGACAGACAGACAGACAGTTGGATTTCATATATACAGAGATGTCATTACATGCAGAATCCAAATACATAATTATTTTCTCCGTTCAGTTTCATTTTAAGACTATTTTTTCACATTGTAATTTTATTTTTATGAGAATAGGTGCCATCTATAGTCATTTCGTTAATTAAAAAAGAGTTAATTTTTTAACATTTTCAAAAAAGTGGTACAGTATATTCATTCATTCATTCATTCTTGTTTCATATAATGAAATTTCGCCACAAGACATTTGCTCGAACACTAATGTAAATTCATTTATTTTCTTTTTCTTATCTGCTGCCCTCTCTCGTCACTTCTTTCACAGTATGCTGTTTTGCCACAAGGCACTTTTTTTTTTAACAAACTCAGATGTGTATTGTGAGTTTTCGCAATGTTCGTAATTCAATTATAATAGCAGCATAATATTGCATGTACACTAAGACATCCCTTTTGATGTAATCAGTAAACCGCTACTAATACAGGAGATTTCAATTAATTTAAATGTCAATAAGCCCTAAGAGAATACAGATTATTTAAAGTTATGCTAAGTGTAAGGCTTCATGTTAAATTAAATCAATACTGTTGCTCTTTGGAATGATATTGATGAAGGGCATTTTTTGCCTTTCATTTTTAAGGCATATACAATTTAAGTTGAGGATTTGATGACCTTCAGCATTTATTTTTTTGACTCTTAGATTCTAATTCTTAGAATGTGTGTTTCCACCTTTGTGAAGCACTCGGCTTCTGAGGAGCCACAATTAAACTTGGATCTTAAAAGCTCTGGTTACATCTTCCATATGTGTCAGGTGAAACTGGCCCTCCTAGACAATCTTGTTTTTCTTGGTATAGAAATGCTTTCACAGAAACAACACAATGTGTGTGTATGTGTGTGTGTGTGTGTGTGAGAGAGAGGGTGTGACCAACCAGTGGGGATGTCCAGCAAAAGTGTTTCTAGCTAAAAGAGACACGTACTGTTCAAAGCAGAGTGACAGAAAGCTCAAAGCAGCACATTTTCATTTGCTCATCCGTGGCAAACTCTTCCACTGTTCTGTCTAGTTTTCCTTTGAGCCCAAGCATAACTGACATCTGAAAATAAAGTATATCTAAAAGGGTTAAGGTCTGCAGGTACAGATTAAACATATGATACATGGCAGCAGTTTTCATAATTTCACAATAGTCTTTTGGATCAACAAAATCCCCAAGCAGACAGTTACGTGACAAAGTAGTCTGCCGTCTACGTGGAAATCTCTAACGCTGGCATTCATCATAAGTTCTCCTTCTTTTTTCCATGTCCAGTCAAACACTAGACTTCCAGAACTTTGCGACTCAGATGGCTTTCTTGTTGGCTTCTTCGATGTCTTTCATTGTACATGGATGGTCTAAACTGGAGCAGATTAGCAAGTGATTAGGAATTCTACAACTGTTTCAAGCAGACTTCATAGTACATGGACTTACTGTGGTTATGTTGTGATGAAGTGAACATGCAATTGAGATCTATAGTGAGCTGAGCACCATCTACGCCTACTGAGCAAACCATGTGGAACACCTTTACACCAGCTTGTCCATGCATTTATCTAATTAGCCAATCATGTGGCAGCAACACAATGCATAACGTCATACAGATACAGGTCAGGAGGTTCAGTTTGTTCACATCAAATACCGGTGAGTTTGATGCTGCCAAGATTGTTGGTTTGAGTATTTCTGTAACTGCTAATCTCCTGGGATTTTCACACACCACTCTCAGTTCAAGTTTACTCAGAATGGTCTGATAACATCCAGCGATGTCTCATTGATGAGAGAGGACAGAGGAGAATGGCCAGACTGGTTTGAGCTGACAGAAAGGCAATGGTATCTCAAAAAACCACTCTGTGCAGCTGTGGTGACCAGAAGAGCATCTCAGAATGCACGACATGTCAAACCTTGAGTTGGATGAGCTATAAGAGTAGAAGACCCCATCAAGTTCAACTCCAGTCATCCAAGAACAGAAGGCTCACCAAAATTGGACAGTGTTCAGTGTTCTTCAGTGTTTTTCCAGTCACTGGATCTGAATCCAATTTTTGGACTATAGTAGGATGGAAGATTCACAGCATGAATGTGCAGCTGACCAATCCGTAGATATTAAGTGATGCAGCCATGACAACATGAACCAGAATCTCAAAAGAATGTTTCTGGCATGTTGTGCAGCCCATGATACAAAGAACTGAGACCAGAGGGAAGTCCTACCCAGGATGAGTACAATGTGCATAATTTTTCATGTGCAATGGAAAAAGCCAGCAACTGTCATTGTTTTCAGAATTGAGTTTTTTTTTTTAGTTTTTGGAGTTACTATGTCTTTCCTGATGTTATAAGGTACAAGTGGTCTTCATTCCGGTCATACCACGATGGAAGAAGGTAGTATGTACACAGTGCTTCACATACTGCAAGACAAAAACCTATCAACTCCTCTGACCAGTGAGGAAGGACCGCTTACCAATGAAAACGTCGGATTACGATCACATGATTTAAATGCTGCGACTGTGTAATTTAAATGGCAGGCGTCGTTGATTCATGAAAGAAACAATACTGTGTATGTGACGCTCAGGAAAAATGAAATCTAGTGCTCGTTAATTAGAGGGGTGACATCATTTTCTTAATTGGCTGAAAACTTTAAAGATGTTACACACTCGGTTTTTCTATAGTTGGTGAGATTTGCTCAGTGAATTTATATGGCCTCACTGAGAAGCCCCATCTCATTGTCCTATGTGTGTCATGAAGGATTCCAGAAAATGTCAAGGAAAGGCTTTTAACCAGGCCTAAAAGTTTCAAGATTGGTTATCACCAAAGAAGAAATTAATTTGGAGGTTTTGGTATGTGTTGAACCAAAGTAAAAAAACAAACAAAAAAAAATATCATATGGTTAAAGTGCTCGCAGAATTCAGAGGTGTGACCTTTAAATGGAAGGTGGTCTCAGATAGACAGCCATTTCCATGACGGAAAACATCAGAGGCACTCCACTTAGCAGAATGGCACGCAAAATTACAACAGCGAAAATCGCAGTGCGTTTGCAGTCCCACCCCTGCAAAACATGCTCACCCTCTTTTAGCAAGCAGACAACACTGTTCGTCACATCACACAACACCATTTTACCAGCGCTCCTGTTTTACACATCAGCAGTTGTGAGGTTATTTGGAGGGGAAGGTGAGGCTCGAGCATGAAAAAGAAAACAAATTGTCATCCTGTAAGGACTTTATCTTCATACTTCAGTAAATGCAGAGCGCCACCATCTTCAGACAAGCTTGTGAAAATCAGCATACCAACAATGGAGGCAAGAATTCACAGACACTGAGGGACTTCTGAAGTTAATATGTTCCTCCTATATGAGAAGAAAACACTAAAGCAAAACAAATTAAATTGTGTCTCGGTGGAGATCTTGTACATAAACAAGAGGTGTGGACATTGGGGGTCTCTGGTCTGTATGAATGGAAGTTGAGTGGCGGCTAAATGTTTTGGCAGTGACACAAATGATGTGTTTTGCAACATTTGTGGTTTCAGTTTTGTGTTGGCAGTTCACATTTTTTTTTATATTATTGTGCCGAGTGATAAGATGCATATTCATTTATTGCATTTAGCTTTATTAGTTTAAAAAGTTAACTTTATCACAAAAACCCATTTTCAGTAAGTTTGGCCCTGGCACAAAATGATGAGCTAAAAGTGTCCAGTAAGTGTCAGGATCGTCTCCTCCTGAGGAGTCAGCTATAGAGTCGTGTTGCCACCAGTGCAGAGACTGCTCAGTATTGACAGCAAGTGGGTGTGAGGGCATCCGTGAGTGAAGCAAAGACTTTTTTTTTCTGGTGTCCATCAAAGCACCGTGATGTTCCAACAGTGATTAATTAAAAGCCAGAAGTCTGCATGACCATCATCATTAAATCCGTCCGTGAGAACCTTAAATACAAAGAGGGCTATTTGATTTATGTTAGGTAGAATGCCCAGAGGGGACTGGGCGGTCTCGTTGCCTGGAATTTTGTCTTTTATTTTTCTTCATTAAGTAAAGCACTTTGAGCTACTTTTTTGTATGAAAATGTGCTATATAAATAAATGTTGTTGTTGTTGTTTTGGACAAATGGCCTTGTGTCAAGAAGGGCAGCAAAGAAGCCACTTCTTTCCAAGAAAATATCAAGGACAGACTGAAATTCTGCAGGAGATACAAGGATTGGACAGCAGAAGACCGGTGCAAAGTTATTTTTTCGCATGAATCCTCCTTCTGAATGTTTGGGACATCTAGAAAATCAATTGTCCAGAGAATGAAAAGGTGAACACTACCATGAGTCCTGTGTCACTGTGCCAACAGTGAAGTATCCTAAGACAACCCATGTGTGCGGTTGCTTCTCATCTAAGGGAGTGAGCCCACTCACAATTCTACCCAAGAACACTGCCATAAATAAAGATTGGTTTCAAAATGTCCTCCAAGACCAACTTCTCCCATCAATTTGGTGATAATCTGTGTATTTTCCAGCATGATGATAAAAGTGATAACGAAATGGCTCGGAGATCATAACATTGAAAGTTTGGACCAGCGGCCAGGAAACTCCCCAGATCTTAATCCCATTGAGAACTGGTTGTGGAAACATTACTCGGTAAAATAACTGAACACTGAAAAGAGATCGAATATATTGTTTGGATTTAAACTTTAAGTTGGAGACTTGTAGATCATCTAATTCGTGTGGCCATCAGGGAAAAGTGGTGTTTCTTCCCAACGAAGAGGCGTATCCGTGAGAATTAAAAGATTTGTTGTTTGGTGAAAGTGAAATCCCGCGAGACAAGACTTTATGCAAAGAGATTTGGAAAAGTCCCGCCCACATCTAAAACATTTACAACCACGCACACAGTTCAATCATTTCTCATTTCTGTGAATGCTATTGCCAGACAGAGTTTGTGTAGAGAGAAAGAAATGATATTCACTCACGGGTAGTTACACGTAGCATTGTCACAATGTAATTCCAAACACAAAATCAAAATTCAGTGCGATATTGACAAAAAGGTAAAAGCGAAAAGACATTGAATATATGGACATGGGTGATATGACAGAAGTATGTAGATATTGTTTGGCTTTAAACTTTAAGTCAGAGACTTGTAGATCGTCTAATTTGTGTTGCCATCAGGAAAAAAGTAGTGTTTCTTCCCAATGAAGAGGCCTAAAAAGTTTTGTTGGTTGTGAGTGGCAGAGACACAGTTTGTATATATAAATATATATATGTATATATATTGTGATGGATGGCCGGCCGTTTATCCCGGCCAACACCCCCAAGACGCCAGGTGGAGCCCACCTTGCAGTATGGAGGTCCCCAGAAGACCAGCAGGGCATCATGGACATTGTAGTTTTTATACGCAGCCCTGCTGGATGCCATAGGGCCACTAGGGGATGCTGCAGGGAGGAATAACGGGTATTTTCCCTAAGCCCCGGAAGTACACGTGGACCAGAGGAATGACGTGCTTCCGGGGTGAAGAAAAGGACTTGTACCTGACTCGGAAGTGATTGTGAGTCACATGTACTGGGGATTGGGAACACTTCCGGGTCAAGTAATATAAAAGGACTACGGGAGCTCCCAGACGGCGAGCTGAGCTGGGTGGAAGGGTGGCAACGCGTCTGAGAGTTGGAGGATTGGTTTATTGTTATTGTATTTGATTATTGTATGAGTATTGTGGAGGAGAGGGTGCTTTGTGCACTGTGGCGATTTAATAAAGTCAACTATTGGACTTTTACCTGGTGTTTGTAGTCGTGGACAGGGGTTCAAGGGAACGAGAGCGCCCCCTATCTGTCACTATATATATATATATATATATATATATATATATATATAAAACATTTATACCACTAGAGTTTAAATCCAGTTACTGTTCAGAGATTTTGTTAAGTCATTACAGAGGGACTTAGAGGTTTGTGTCAGATGAAATTTAATGTAAATGTAAAATATTGCATGGAGGAAGTAGAAATGCTAGATTTAAATACCCAATCTGAGGTGTGAAAATTAAAAATATACCTTGTGAGCAGGATTTAAGAGTTGTAGTGAACTCTACACTTTCAAATGCCAGACAGTGTTCAGTGTTCATACTCTTTTATCTGCACATTAGAGTTTGTAATGTGAATAGCTTGAAAATATAAACGATTCTCATTTCTTCATGATCATAAAGGGTGACAGATGTTCCAGAGGGAGGATTTTAAATGTCGCTAATGCTGTATTCTGATTGACTGTTAACATGCAGGTATCAGGGTTAGGATATATAGGAAGTTTCTTCCGAGTGGACTTGTGTGGTGCACAGTAAGTCCACGTCATTTATGACTAAGAAAGCCATAATAGATAAGACCTGCTTCCCCGGCACACAGACATCTTCCATCCATTCATCTGTTTTTCTGAGTGTGCTTCATCCAGTAAACAGTTCAATTTAGAGTCCTATATCTTTGGACTATGGGAGTTAAACAGAGTTCTTGGAAAATTCTCACATAAACACAGAGAAGGTTCTAACATAAAAATCTGACATGAGGAGCCCTCAAGGCCTGTGTCTTAATATTTACGTTCATCGGCCCTGTTCTTAAATCTGTCTCTTCCACGGAAGGAGCTAACAAAGGGTGCAAATCGGCAATCAAGCCTGACTAAGATGGCAGTTTTAATTTTTTTTTTGTTCGATGTCAGGATAATTCAGTCATGCAGTAATATGTGAAAAAGCAGCCTTTGAACAGGATGACAGAAAGTTGCCCTCAGAGGCATTCACATCTGGATTGCAACAGAAATGGACAACTTCTGTTCTCCCTATTCATATCCAAACATTTTCATATATTCTTATTTTAATTTCTTTTCTATCAGAAATAAACGGCGGACATTACCTTATTATTAAACTGATCAGTTACTACTATTCAAGAATTTCTGTTTTAAGCAAAGGCCTTGAAAAAAATAATAAGCGTGATGCTGACTAGCCTTGTGGGAAAGCTTTCTCTATATGGTCCCACAGAGAGTGCCATGTTGCAGAAGGCCATAAAAAGGAAATTATCACTTCAGATTGTAATCAATATGTTCGAAAGCTGTTCTCTCCTCCTCCATCATGTAATGCTGTTTGTCTCTCCTGCAGTGCGTGGCTGCTTAATTCTAGTGGTCTAACCAGCTGGGTAATTGCTTAGTCCAACTGGGCCAATAAAAACAAATTAAAGCAAAAAAAAAAAAAAAGCATATTCTTGATGGGTTGAGCCCAGAATCATAACTAGTCTGTGTGTGTTTATGTGTTGGTGTATTCACACAGACATAATGTACTGTATATGCAGTCTATAAAATATACTAGTGAAACATGCAGACCTACAGTAAAAGGCAAATAAAAACTGAGTTAAAGATAAGGAGTTGTTGATACTTCTTATGGTCTGTAAATAATTACATCTTTCAGTTTCACTAGAAGTCACAATGTGTTTTATTTTATTACCTCAGGTGGCTCATTTAAAGCAACCGGAACTTTTCTATTTTGGTAACACACTCTTTTGTTTTCAGCATGAAAGGATACAGCTTGACAATGATCACATCGCTGGTGTAAATAGCGGTCTTCACAGAAACATCAATGTAAGGATGTAAAAACAATGCTTTCATATGGTCCAAGGTTTTGATTGTTCATTTCTGCCTCTTTCTCGTATTCTGTATTTTCTATACTTTGCCTTGCATACCTATGAGCCATCGTGTTTACCTGCTACTCAGTCGCTCTCTCTTCAGGATTACTTGTTGCTGGACAGTTTAATTAGAATCTTACCTTATTATTGTTTCTTATTTTCTGTCACTTAATCGCCTTCAGCGATTTGCATGATGCTCAGTAGATGTTGCGGTTCTTGTTTTTCTTTCCGCTATTAAGCTGGTAATTGGTAGGTTTTAAAGTCACTTAATCACAAATACTTGTCACTTTGCCAACATTGATGTGTGTTTATTAAAGTTCAATGTTTGATGATCGCGGAACACAATACTTACACTTGATTATGGGGAATTTTCAATACATGGGACCTTGCATGTATTACAATAAACGTTTTGGACCACCAGGTTGCCATGAACAATTTTTCTTGAGTTTCCAGGAAATATATACAGTAATCCCTCCTCGATCATGGGGGTTGCGTTCCAGACCCCCCCGCGATAGGTGAAAATCCGCGAAGTAGAAACCATATGTTTGTATGGTTATTTTTATATATTTTAAGCCCTTATAAATTCTCCCACACTGTTTATAAATATTCCCTGCACAGTTATACAGCATAATCCCTTTGTATTCTCTTAGATATTAGGTAAGATTCATTGAAATTATGTATGTAAACACACTGTTTATATACAGTAAAACCTAAATATTATTGCAAAGATATCGAGTGTCTCTGATAACGCATATGTTACAGCGATAGACGGGCCACCAGCAATAAATACGTACAATGCAAGAAAAATTGTATACAGTAAATGTGTGTACAGTGACAGTAAACGTACGTACATGTACTAAGTACTGTAAGTAGAAAATTAATTATAGTTACTCACCAACAATGACACGATGACTTGTCCAATAACAATGAGTTTAGTTTAACTGCACAACAAAGGAGAGCGTTACAGCCCTTCTAAAGGAGCCTCTTCAGATGACTGTATATCACCGCCGTTGTTCTTCTTCTGGCAGACTTCAATCCAAATCCAGAAAGCAGATTCCATCCAGACTATTGCCTTATTACATCCACTTACAACTCATTTTGCACCCTGGTTAAAAGGACACTGTGGCCATAGATCTTATATTCCTTTCCTACTTTTTAAATAAAAAGAATCATAGCCTCATTGAAGCAGTAGCAGGAGCAGATCGTTTTGAAGCCATAATGAAGTGCTTGACTATGCACAAAAGTTAACTCTTTACACAGCGAAACACGTTGATGCTGAATGAGCCAGACGAGACTTCCTGGTTAACACTGCATTCAGCACACAGGAACTTAACTGCGTGCTCTGATTGGTTAGCTTCTCAGTCATCCGCCAATAGCGTTCCTTGTATGAAATCAACGGGGCAAACCAACTGAGGAAGCATGTACAGGAAGTAAAAAGACCCATTGTCCGCAGAACCCGCGAAGCAGCGAAAACTCTGCATTTTATATTTAGTTATGCTTACATATAAAATCCGCGATAGAGTGAAGCCGCGAAAGTCGAAGCGCGATATAGCGAGGGATTACTGTATATATATATAAAATAAAAATATATATATATACATATATATAAATTTATACCACTAAGGTTTAAATCCAGACTGTTTTAGTTCAGACAGTTTGTTAAGTCTTTAGAGGGGGACTTAGACAGCATTCAGACTTGGACAGATTTCTGTCAGATGAAGTTTAATGTAAATGTAAATTATTACACGTAGGAAGTAGAAATGCTAGACTTGAATACACATTTGGAGGTGTTGAAATTGAAATTACATCTTATGAGCAGGATTGAGGAGTCATTTTGAACTCAACACTATCAAATGCCAGATAAGCTTTATTGCACCCCCAGATGCCAAATACTTTTTATGCTGCACTTTTGTGTATTAATTGTAATAAACAAGTGTATTAACTGCACATTATCATGCAGTCCGCTGTTACTGGTAGATATGTAGCCCGTCTACTCTAACAGTGTGTAGAAAGGGGCCCCGAGTTCTTCACTCCAATGCCTAAATTAGTATAATTTTAATTACTTTAATATTTTGAGTCTCGGGTCACTATGAACAAAACATTATTAATTAAGTATAGCAATACACTGGTCAGGTAATAACAAATAAATAAAGGTAGATTAAGTTACCTGTTACATTTGTTCCCAACTCAATGGTTTATACTAAACAAACTTATAGAAAAACACCAAGAAACTGGGTTATAAAACAATGGTAAACTCCCCTTTTAATTATAAACCAACAAAACACAAGTAATAAACTGGAAATAATCAAAAACTATATTACACTATTAATAATAAAAACACATTCACTCTTATCACACTATTTAAAACAAAACGTTGCAGGCCTGATTCAGTAGCTTGTGAGCGTTGCGACCAAAAACCTAACGGTCCCTTCACTCCACCAGGAGCAACAAAACAAAATAAAAAAAAGTACCCTACTTGGCAATGTGGTTATCAGTCCATCAAATCCTTCCGACTTCTCCGCCTCTATCCACGAGCAGGGAACCGCTGCTGAGCTAATCCTGAAAGCGTCTCCAAAAAAACGAACGTCCACCAGAAGCGTGTTGAGCTGCGTTAGCTACTGCCTCTTCACCTTGCTACTTCTCCTCGCTGAGTTAACGAGTGGTTCATTGCCGGATAAACACTGCGAACGTCTAATCGAAATTCTCCGTTTATATCAGCAGTTCATATTCCAGCAAATTATCGTGCTGATAATTTGTCTCCCCAAACTTTCTGCTACACCAACTCGGCGTCCTGCTTTCTCCCTCTTTTTTCTTTTTTCTCTCTCGCGGTTCTTCCACCACCTTCCGTTTTTTCTACCCATCCGGTTATCAAAATAAAAGTCTGCATAACCAGGTAACGAACTGCTATACTAAAACGAACAGTTTAAAACATAACATTTACATTTTTTTTACATCAGTAACTTATTTACATAAATCAGTTAGTTAGTTAAGCACATTTT
This sequence comes from Polypterus senegalus, assembly GCF_016835505.1. Lineage (NCBI taxonomy): Eukaryota > Metazoa > Chordata > Cladistia > Polypteriformes > Polypteridae > Polypterus > Polypterus senegalus. Next base: position 134,817,261 of record NC_053166.1, read on the forward strand.
TAACCTGGGCTACAGATATAATAATAGATTGTTGCAGTAGTTGGACTTTCTCTGGTGCTATTGTGTCTTTTTTTTGCAATATGGAGACCAAAACTGCCTAATGTACTTGAAATGAGGTCTCACTCTTAGGCCAGGTTTATTCTTCACGCGACGTGATGTGTGCTCCAGCGGACGCTCCTGTTACGCAAGTGTTGTACTGTTTATACTTGCGCGCGTACTTTACGTAAATCTGGAAGAATCCACCAGGTGGCAGTGCGGTGAGAACAGGTTCAGCTTTGCTGTGTTGTGAATTGCCTGGAACACCCATTAAATTCTGAAGACACCTTACCGCAGTATCTCTGAAAATGATGTTTAATGATTAAATCCATCAATCCAGGGTTGTGACCATTCCAGCTAGTATTGGGCATGAGGCAGAAATGATCCCTAGATGGGGCATCAGCTCATCACAAGGTGAATACAAGCACTCACCTACACTGGCATCATTTTAGTGCCACCAAATCTGCATATCTTTGGAAGGTACCCAGAGCACACTGTGGAAACTCACCAGGAAAACATATAAACTCCAGGCAGAGAATACCAGCGACGTGACTCCCTGCGAGACAGCAGCGCTAACGCTTCGCCACAGTATTCATTATTTAAATTAAATTAACAATTTATCTGTAAAATGTAATATACATACTTTAATGCATTTCATCATGAAAGTGATATTAAGTATAAATCTTTGGATTCTAAATGTGCAGAGAGTTGGAATATCATAAATGTGTCCTGTGTGGTGATTGATTGCTGTTTGCCGCTGCTGTCAGGTCAGGAGGAAACCACAGAAAAAAAGACGGCACAGAAGATGGTATGTGAGACTTTTAAAATATATTGTGTCATTACGATTGGGAATATTCGACGTTTGAATATAAAAGCACCATGAATGCATTTTTATGTTGGCATTTTGCTTCACCACAACGAACCATTCATCAAACATCGAAGTGGGCTCACTGATCTCATAAGATCCACATAGTGGCTTTCTGTCACATGTAGATAGTAAACAGAGACTCGGACTTTTTGCTGGTACTGCAACTCGCACACACGTCACGTTAATTTCTGAGGATGCGTCAAATGAACGCTGGGCACGAGTGGCATCCATGATGCGAGAGAGTACACGTTCTGAGCATGAAGTATAAACGAGCCCTTAAGCATACTTTCTCTTGATTTCTAATCTACATGTTATGACATTCAATGTGACATCTTTTTAGTCATTTTAGTGGATTCTGTTCATTGTGTGGATTTCCACTGAAGTTTTTCAAGACCTCTAAGTTGAAAACATCCAAAAGTGAGAAGACATTTTTGAAGGAGATGTTTTAGCTGCTCTGTTAGGCTGAAGGGCGGCAGCTCCGGTGAATTACTGAACTTTCATGGAGTGGAGTTTTTCTTACTGCTGCCTGCCTGCTGCTTGCTGTCTTTACTAAAGCAAAGTAAAAAGCAAACGCTGTTCAATGATTTTGTGAGCATCTGACAGTCTGACGTAGCGCTAGATAAAACAGACAGATGTTTTCGCTCTTCTTTAATATTTTTAGTTCTTCAGTCTGTCAGACCAGAAACCTCTTCGGATCATGCTGTGTTTTTTTTATTTTTTATTTTTTTCCCTCATGGCTTTTGATTAATAATGCAGAGTAAAAATGTTTTTTCGATCAATAGGGCTGTGTGAAGGTAGCCCAGATATTCCATTATCTACTCGGCTGAATTACTTCAGAAGGAGCGAATTGTTTTCTTAACACCACTGCTTCAAAGCGCTAAATATTAAATCAACCTCCACAACAACAGAAAATAATGCCAAACCTGGACCTCAGATTTTTATTTATTTAACTGTTTTATAATGGTTTTATTCCTGTGGTGATTATTGCAAATTGTTACAATCAATACAAGGAGGATGAAAGCTACCCAGGCTCCACATGACTTAATTTAATTTTAGAAATGCAAAGAAATTAACTTCCAAGTCACTGAGGTCAATGCAGTGTGAAGAAAATAATATCAAAGTTGCTGAAATGGAAAAGTTTTTTCTAGCATGACCAGAGCTATAGATAAGGGACTTACTGTACTTTAGGTTTTAGGAGGGCAATGGCAGCGCAGAGTCTGCAAAACTTGTTGTGGGCTGGGGACCACCTATTAGAACTGTAAAAGGATACCAGGCTGGCAAGAGGTTATAGGGGAAGAGGAACCACCGCAAAGAGGCAGGGCTGCCAAAAGTCCCACAAGAGACCCCCCTAATGGTGCAGCAGAAGAGGTCCTGAATATTAGGGACTGCTAAAGAATGTATGCTAGCTGGCTAGCTGGTAAGGCAATAAACAGCAGCTGCGCCAGCAGAGGAAAGTGTGAGATGTGGCCTCTTGAAACACAATAGGACTGTCAAAACAGCTGATATGGGCACCAGACCATCTCCTTATATAGAGGTGGTCCTTAGAGGGCTGACAAAATGCTAAAGCTCTTTTATGAGAGTGACAGAAGCCCAGAATGATTGTGAGGGGATGTTTGACCAGGATATGATCAACAGAAAAGGAGCACACAGTAAGAGAAGAGCCAGGAGAGCACACGACAGGTCAGTCTACACCAGTATAGAAACCAGACGAAAGAGGGCACCAAACATCGAAGGGTAAAAGTGAAAGGAAATCATAACCACTAAACACCTGAAGATAACACGACTTTAATTCTTAAACAGAGATGGAAAATTGTGCTGAAAGCTCAACTAGTGGATAGTTGAAGGTTAAAAGAGAAATAGTGCAGGAGAGAGAGAAAGAAGAAGATAAAGTAAGTGTTTGGGTTCACTTTCTACACGTGCAGCCTGGCAGGGACTCAAGATGGGTTTTAGAATGTCCAGAAAAAGAGCTCCTTCTTGTCATTACTCACTGTCTTTGTATTCTCCAGGCCATAAAACTTGTTCAACAAGCAGCAAAGAGAGGTCACACCTGACTTGAGCAGCCAAACATGAAGACAAGAAAATATAATTATGGAACAATAGAAAAAAATTAAAAGTGTAAAGAATTGAAGCCATAGATGGAGCTCAGGCTGAACTGTGACATGGCGAGTTCATGACCTCTGTTCTTTGTGTGTCAACCAGTTTTGCTTTTAAATTGAGATAGATAGATAGATAGATAGATAGATAGATAGATAGATAGATAGATAGATAGATAGATAGATAGATAGATAAGAAAGGCACTATATTATAGATAGATAAGAAAGGCACTATATTATAGATAGATAGATAGATAGATAGATAGATAGATAGATAGATAGATAGATAGGTAAGAAAGGCACTATATTATGGATGGATAGATAGATAGATAGATAGATAGATAGATAGATAGATAGATAGATAGATAGATAGATAGATAGATTACATCCTTCACTGTTACTCTTGTGAAGGGGGTCCAGAGTGGAGTGTGTCTTCTAACTGAGCCGGCCCTCTTAATTAGCTTGTTGATTTGGTGGGCCTCTCTTGAAGTGAAGTTACCAGCCCAGTACACCACAGCGTAGAAAATCACACCGACTATCAGAGAGTTGTACTGTAGCAGATGTGAAGGACGTCACTTTTCACATTAAAGGAATGCCTTCTCCTAAAGAAGTAGAGTCTGCTCTGCCCTTTCTTCTGTAGTTCCTCTGTGTTATGAGAGCAGTCCAACCTGTCATTGATGTGGACCCCCAAGTACTTGCAGGAATGCACCACCTCTACATCAACTCCATGAATACTGACTGGACATGGAGGCTGTTTGGTGCAGTGGAAGTCAATAAGCAGTTTCTTGGTTTTGCCGATATTAAGATGCAGTCATTTCTCGTTGCACCAAGAAACAAAGTTCTCCACCTTATACTTTGTCTCATCCCCTTATTGATACACCCAATAAGTGCAGAATTTCTGCAAGTGTCATGACCTGGTGTTATATTTATAGTCTGACGTGTTCAGAATGAAGAGAAAATGTGTCAGGCCTGTTCTTTGTGGTGCTCCAGTGTTGCTCACGTCCACATCAGAGACACAGTCCTTGAGTCTCACAAACTGCGGTCTGACTGACAGGTAGTCCATTATCCACACCACAGGATCATCCACCTGCAGATCTCTGAGTTTACCCCTTAACAGGGATGGCTGGATGGTATTGAAGGCACTGGAGAAATCAAAAAACATCATCCTCACAGTGCTGCCAGCGTTGTCCAGGTGAGAATAAGCCTTGTGGAGCAGTTAGATAATTGCATTGTCCACTCTAGTATTTGTATGATAGGCAAACTGCAGTGGGTCAAGGTGGTCTACCACAACAGGGCTCATGTGGTCCAGGATCAGCCTCTTATGGGTCTTCATGATGTGAGACGTAAGTGCCACTGGTGTGCAGTCATTAGGTGAAAAGGTGCCACCTGCCATCTTTCAATGCAGGATGTTTTCTACAGCAGTGGCAAGTTCTGAAGCCTTAGTGACAGACTGAACAGGTGACAGAGGACACCACAAAGTTTGTCGGCACATGCTTCAAGCACTCAAGGCCTGACTCCATCTGGTCTCATGGCATTTCCTGTGTGTGGCTTTGTCTCCTTAATTGGTGTTTAATTATGGACGACCTATACCGATGGTCAGAGGTGGACTCGTCACTTGTTAATTAGACATTCCAGTTGATGTAGTAGGAATGCTGTGGGAGGACTGGACGTTAGCATTGTCTGCATCCCCTTCTAGCGCCTGAGCGCTGGATTAAGGAGGAATGCAATGTACTGTATATTAATTTATTAAGTACAAATACAGGTGGCCTACTTTTCTAACATGTGATTATCTGTCACATCATATGAGGACCCCTCCAACAGGCCACAGTTCAACAATTACTTACCAGACAGACATTGTTAGGCTCCATGTACCTTAACTCCATTGTATTCCTGTCTGTTTGAACAAATCTCTGTCTTTATGTGTATTTGTTATGTAATTAGTAGTTAAGTTCGTAATTGCTTTTACCTGTGATCTCGCTACGTCACTCTGCACCTGCATTCGGTAAAAACCACCATACAAAAATAACCAGGATTGAAAATAAACTGTGTCGGCAGGGCTCGAATCACCTTTAAATGCACAGAATGGGTCAAATTTCACAATCTTACCATTACTTTTTTAAAAGAAAAGCAGACATTGTAGATCTGCTGTTCTTGTCTCTGCTCAAATAGATAAATGGTCAGAGAGGCAGGAACTTTGTGCCGGAAAATGAAAAGTAATTTTTTTTTTTCTTGGTTTCATTTTTCAACAAGACAGCTGAGTAGAGTGAGAGCTGGTGGCACAGTCTGCTGTTTTCTCGCTGTACTTTTTTTGAACATTATTGTAATACATACTTTTTTCTCCAGCAAAGTGGATGTAATAAAACTGAGATGTTCCAGTTAAATATTAAATTGCAAAATCATCTTTTCCTTGCTGCCCTAACCCTACAATCTTCAGTCTCCGTTTGAGCCTTAAAGCAAATTACACGGCATAGTGACCTTTTTAATTGAGAGAGTTGAAGAGCATGAAAGGTGAAAGGTGAAAGGTCTGTGCAGAGTTTGTGTTTGGGGCATTTAATGGTGCCGAGGCTCAATGTTCAAATAGTATTGTACTTGTAGGAGTCGGGGAGAGTTTATTTATACACTATTCTGTTTACAGAGTAATGGAGTGTGTATTTTGAAAGCTGCTTTCGTTGGTGCAGGGAAATGGGAAATTTTGGAACTAGGTGTTGGTGACCCTGAGGTGTTGGCATTTATTTGGGATGTCACAAGACCAACACAAGAACATCATAAAGGTTTGATGTAGCCTCCCGTATAATATGTCTTAGCTGCAAAAGGAAATCGAAATAATTGTCTCCATAACAGAACTGAAGATGTGAAGGCAAGATGGCAGTTTTAAAGGACAGTAGAGGAAGAGGCATCATCACGCCCGAAACCGGAAATAACATCATTGGTACTGTAGGTCACGCCATCGCTGGCATCAGAACTGCAGGTGACGTCATCGGAACCGGAAGTGACATCATCAGAGTCGCCAGGACCGTGCAGGAAGTCTGCAAGGGATTGAGAAAGACAGTTATTGTACTTCGCCGCCCCCTGGTCTGGCATGGAATTACTATTACTCAGGCCCTATTCGCAAGTGTGTGACAGGGACAGGGACAGGGACCAATGCAGCCTCATTTAGAAACACTTGCCATTAGTAATAATGGAGCAATGGAGTGGTGCAAAATGAACATTTGCTGTGAAAGCCTTTGTGACAGATAGGGGCGCTATCGCTCCCTTGAACCCCTGTCCAAGACTCCAGACACCAGATAAAAGTCCAAAAGTTGACTTTATTCTTCACCAACAGTGCACAAAGCACCATACTCTCCACAATACTCATACTATAAACCAATAATTGCTACGATAAATTCTCCACCGCTCCCAGACGTGTTGCCACCCTTCCACCCAGCTCTGCTCCCCATCTGGGAGCTCCCACAATCCTTTTATAGTCCCTGACCCGGAAGTGTTCCAATCCCCAGTCCATGTGATCTTCTATCACTTCCGGATCAGATCAAAAGTCCTTTTCTTCACCCCGGAAGTACGTCACTTCTGCCATCGCTCTGCCTATGACACACTTATGGGTTATAGGGCACATATGACTCTTTGCCCCTCCCTACAGCTCCCTCTTGTGGCCCCTGTGGTATCCAGCAGGGCTGTGGATGAAAACTCCACTATCCATGATTCCCTGCTGGTCTTCAGGGCACCTCCATACTGCAGGGAGGGCTCCATCTGGCGGCCTGGGGTATTCGTCTGGATGTCAAGCCAGCCATAGACCACACCTTTTATAACAATGGTGATAGTGTGACTGCTGTGCAAAGAGAATTTTGGTGTCCTTACCAGTTAGGATGTCATGATCATATCCCGTCTGCTCATGCGATTACAACATGGAATTTCAAAGAAATGGGTTCAGCCTTAAAAAAGAAGTCCCCAGGTGGGGCCACTTCACATACTGCCTGACAATCGATGGCAGCTATTTGACGATTGTTTGGAAGGCGAGTCATTTCATGCTACGGTGGCATTCCATGGCTTCCGAGGTCCCCAGATTTTTTCTGTGGGGTTGTCTTAAAAGCCAAGTGGACCGCACACGCCCAACCATTTCCGAACTAAAACAGCGGACTGAAGAGGATATCAATGGCATTTTTATTGATTTTATGTTAAGTTGAGCAATGCAAATTTCAGTCACCATGTTTTAGAATATCACACGCATCAGTTTTATCCCCCTGTAGCTACTGCAGTCCTGCACATCCCCCTTATTCTTAAATATCGAGTACCTCCAGCTCACTAAGAATGAAGGTGGTGACTGGAAATCGCAGGAAATGGTGTCCAATGTGACAAGACCTTAACCTTCAAAACAGGCAGGCAAACAGCCTTTGTTTTTTATAGTGCCTTTCTACAGCATCTCGACGTGAAGCTCCCTTTGGGATCAATAAAGTTTATCTAACCTAATCAAAGTACAGGGGCACCATATCATTTTTACACGATTTTCTTAACCTGGAACACTTTAGATGATGAGACCTGCTCAGGTTCACATAATAAATCAGCTCAGACCAGAAACTTTGAAATTTAAAGCCAAGAGCTTTAGCTACCACATCGCACTGTTGCCACAACAAAAAGGTCTACACCAGCACCCATGTGAATATTCTCTCTATTATAGGTTTAGAGGAAACATTTCAAGTGTAACTAAATACTTTACCAACAGCAAAGTTATTCCTTATAATAGCATTATAATATTACCATTAAGAAATTCTCAGCCTGTTATCGGCAGAACACACAGCACAAACCAACAGTGAAGGTATAATTGGATCAAATAAAAACGAAATGAATTCAGAGCTCTTTTCTTTATTCATCCTCTACACTTCACTTTCAGCAGACATTAAAGGCCGACATGCTGCATATTAGGCAGACGTGCAACTAAGAACTTCACCATACTTTGTATTCATGACAACAAACTTGAACTTGAATGTGACACCTGAATTATAATGGCAATGAATTCAGATTCTGAATGGTTAAGCCTGATACTCGTTCAATCCTGACTTTCAGTCCTGTCTCCTCTGAAGACCTGCTCTGGTAATGCAGCTGTGGCAAAAGCTATTTGGAGCTGACATTTTGGAAAGAGCAGATGCAGAGTATCCTGTTCTTATAGCAGTAGCTGTTAGTGGAACGCTCAGAGGTGTATCCATTTAATCAAACTGAAAACTCTAGGTAAAGCTAGTCGAAAGCAACTAATTTAGTTTAATGTTATAGTTGAAATAACCCTCTACATGGCATCCAGGCTCAATCCACACGCATTTCCTGTGTAGTGCCTAGTTGGTGCAATGGGCTGCCACCTCTATCCGTACTGCTGACTCCCTCAATCTATTTAAGAAGCAATTGAAGACCCATCTGTTCTGTGAATATCTGTTCAATTGAAATGAGAAAAAGGAAAAAAAAACCTTGGCTTTGCAATATTTGATATTGTTGGCTAATTTGTTGTTTAAGTTTAATTGCAGTATTGATTGTAATCTATAGTTGTAAATTATTAATTATCACATCTCTTCACTTGTGGCAATCAAATTTTGTTACCTGTCCTATAACACTTGCAGAACAAACAGGCCCTGGCCTAATGTTACTCAGTTATGTTAACCTCTTATGTAAGTCACCTTGGATAAAAGCATTAGCTAAGGAAATAGATGTAAATGTAAAAATAAAAACACTCAGGCGTTAATAGTATTTGCAGCAAAAACTGAATGTCAAAATTACACTTTGACAGCTTAGCCCAGCATTTCATGTATGGATGTATATTGCAGATTAGATAGATAGATAGATAGATAAATAGATAGATATATAGATAGATAGATAGATAGATAGATAGATAGATAGATAGATAGATAGATGATAATCTAATCTAATCTAATCTAATCTAATCTAATCTAATATAATCTAATATAATATAATATAATATAATATAATATAATATAATATAATATAATATAATATAATATAATATAATATAATATATAAATGTCTATGGATGGAAGTGTGTGTGTCTGTCCGGCCCAGAAGTGAGAGGTGTAGTCGGGGTAAGGACTCCACCTCCGAGGAAACAGAAAACTAAATGTCAATTCATGGAAGTGTGTGTGTCTGTCTGTCCAGCCCGGAAATATGAGGCTACTATAGCATGAAGCTCAGAGAGCCAGCAAGACGGCCCCAAGTTAACAAGTTGGAAGAAGAAACCGACTCTGTTGCCAAGGTAAAACCGTTGAGAAAAGAAAGAATCTCTTACACAAGCGAGATGAGCACATCGGCAAAATGGTATCCCTTTTACTTTTCCTCACGCCGCTAATACACTAGCGAGGCGAGCATGTCAGCACAATGAAACCAATGAGAGAGATGCCCAGAGTAGTTCCTTTCAATTATCTGACATCTCTACATTTCAATTTTTTTTCTGACAATTTCAATAGTTTCTAGGACCCCAGGCTTTTTACAGCACTATAATATAATATAATATAATATAATATAATATAATATAATATAATATAATATAATATAATGTAATATAATCTATACTAATAAAAGGCAAAGCCCTCACTCACTCACTCACTCACTCACTCACTCACTCACTCACTCACTGACTCATCACTAATTCTCCAACTTCCCGTGTGGGTGGAAGGCTGAAATTTGGCAGGTTCATTCCTTACAGCTTCCTTACAAAAGTTGGGCAGGTTTTATATCAAATTCTACGCGTAATGGTCATAACTGGAAGCAGTTTTCTCCATTTACTGTAATGGAGATGAGCTTCAACGCCGTGGGGCGGAGTTTCGTGTGACATCATCACGCCTCCCACGTAATCACGCAGTACATAGAAAACCAGGAAGACCTCAAAAAAGCGCTCAAGAAAACATGCATTATATAATTGAGAAGGCAGCGAAACAATAAGAAGCGAGCGAGTGACATATACAACCATATTCATGAGTTCTGCTACTTCGGAAACAAAGCACGATGTAAACCTACACTTTAAATTAAGTTCATAGACAGGCTGCGCTGGCGTTTGTAATTTAGTGCCTGCCCATATAAGGGCGTCCGTCAGCGGCAATCCAATAGCAAACTGCCACTAAATATTCACGGGTGAAGGACTGTGCTTATGCAGAGGAAGATGAGATGGTCAGGGTGGTGTTTGACACAAACTCAGCGAAACTGTGAGAGAAAGTTTTAAGTGCCAGGACTAAGGTAACATTAAATAAAGCTATGGACATAGCACGAGATGGCACCAGCACAGCTGGGAACCTTCGATGCAAGTACACCGAGTGGCTCACGTGAACTGACGCAGTGCACAGATAAAAAGCAACAGTTCCAAAGAGCGCTGAACAAAAACCGAATTACACAATTGAAAAGGCAGCAAAAATATGAAGCGTCTGATAAGCATATTCATAAATCCAGCTACTGTGGAAACAAAGCACATGGTGGAAAAAGTCAATGTCCCGCTAAAGGAAGACAGTGTAAAAAACCCGTGCATGCAGTGTGTCAGGTCTCAGATAAAGAAGAAGACGAGCTGTTTATTGATGCAGTAAGAAACGAATCGATGAATGAAACCTGTCATCTTTACAACGATTGACAAACACGGAATGTAACTTGAACACAACACATCCTACAAATACGAACCTGATTGAAAGAAATAATGATAATCAAATCCTTGATGACAGCAACACTCAGTAACACTCACAAAACAAATACTGTATATTGACAGTCATGTTACGTTATTTTTAAAATGTTCCCTTTTCTCTACTTCTCCGCTGCGATATGCGGGTATATATATATGTATATATGTATATATATATCCCGCTCTACATACTCGAATAATGGATACTTTATTCGCCATCAATGATTGTTTTGGTAAAGCCATACTCAGTGTATTCATTAGATGAACGGTAAAAAGTAAGAGCGAGGGGAGGATGACTCATTGAGGCATGCAGGCTGTAGTCTTGCGTCAACTCTATCTGAATTGCGCGATCACATTTGAAAAATATATCTTTTCAAGTTCTATTTAGTCCATATGTGTCAAACTCAAGGGCGGGCCACATCCGCCCGGTGTAATTATATCCGGCCCGAGATCATTTTATATACTGTATTATTGTTATTAATAGCCCGGGTATATGAAGCGCTGGTAACACAATAAACTACAGATCCCATAATGCAGCGCTTCAGCTGCCTTGCCGAACACTTACCGCTTACTAGAGTTATTGCGCACTGAGTTTGCACGGCACTTTGGTGACTTTGAAGAACAAAAAGTCCGTCTACATGCGGCTCGAACCTTGTGCATGTTTGGTAGCACATATCTGTGTGAGAAGCTCTTCTCAGTGATAAAGACTAACAAAACAGCACACAGGAGTCGCCTCACTGATGAGCACCTGCAATCCATCCTGAGAATCTCCACAACACAGAACCTCACACCAAACAGAAACGAACCTGTGGCCAAAAAAAGATGCCAGGCGTCCAGCTCTAAAATGACATATGAGCAAAGACAACTGAATGATTTGATTTGTTATTGCACGTAAGAGCGGGAGTCAACCGTTTTAACAAACAGCGTATTGCACTGATCTGAAATAGCTGTGTGTGTATATATGTAGATATGTATGTATATGTATATATATGTTTATATATGTGTGTGTGTATGTATGTATATATATATATATATATATTTGTGTGTATATATGTGTGTGTATGTATGTATATGTGTGTATATATATATATATATATATATATATATATATATATATATATATATATGACAACAACACTCATCACTCACAACAGTGACAAAACAATTACATTGACAATCAGGTTACGTTATTTTCAAAATGTTTCCTTTTCTTTTCATTGCTTCTTTAACACACTACTTCTCCGCTGCGAAGCGCGGGTATTTTGCTATATAATATAATAGTCAGTCAGTCATTGTCCAACCCGCTATATCCTAACACAGGGTCACAGGGGTCTGCTGGAGCCAATCCCAACCAACACAGGGCACAAGGCAGGAACAAACTCTGGGCAGGGCGCCAGCCCACCGCAGGGCACACACACCCCCACACACCAAGCACACACCAGGGACAATTTAAGTTCACCAATGCACCTAACCTGCATGTTTTTGGAATGTGGGAGGAAACCAGAGCACCTGGAGGAAACCCACAGAAGCACGGGGAGAACATGCAAACTCCACGCAGGAAGGACCCAGGAAGCAAACCCAGGTTTCCTAACTGCGAGGCAGTAGCACTACCACTACGCCACCTATAATATAATATAATATAATATAATATAATATAATATAATATAATATGGGCGCAGTGGTAGCGCTGCTGCCTCGCAGTTAGGAGTGGTAGGAGACCCGAGTTCGCTTCCCGGGTCCTCCATGCGTGGAGTTTGCATGTTCTCCCTGTGTCTGTGTCGGTTTCCTCCCACAGTCCAAAGACATGCAGGTTAGGTAGATTGGCAATTCTAAATTCGCCCTAGTGTGTGCTTGGTGTGTGTGTGTGTGTGTCCTGCGGTGGGTTGGCACCCTGCCCAGGATTGGTTCCTGTATTGTCTGGGATTGGCTCCAGCAGACCCCCATGACCCTATGTTCGGATTCAGTGTGTTGGAAAATGGATGGATAATATAATATGCATGCAATTTTGTGCTCTCTTAAAAAAGGCGGTTGGGGTTTCAACAGGAACAATATGAACAGCAGTGAGACCCCCTAGACTACACAGACATTAATGGCACTCTATAAGGATAGATAGATAGTGTGACTGAAAGAGAGGACAATGATAAAGATACAGATGGTGGAACTTCCAGCTTCTGACAGGGTGGGTCCAGGTGGATGGACACCAGAGGTGTTCTAGTCATCAGTCTACAGAGGGAGGAAGAAAGAGAGGACACAGTGCCAACCCCTGGAGTAGCAGTCACTAGGGCCTTTCAACTGTCCCCTACATGCATGCATGTGACGATAGATAGATAGATAGATAGATAGATAGATAGATAGATAGATAGATAGATAGATAGATAGATAGATAGATAGATAGATAGATAGATAGATAGATAGATAGATAGATAGATAGATAGATATAAAAGGCACTATAGATAGATAGACTTACCGCAAGGCAGCAGCCACCATACTTATCAAATGCTTTCCGTAAATCAGGATGTATAATATCATATGTACCACCCTGATAGTATCATTGTACTGCTTCCTCAAAGAATTTAGACATATTAGTAAAACATGACCTCCCCTCTCTGAGCCTATGGTGGCTGTTCTTTTTAAAGTTCTGTTCAATCTTCTTAATAATTCCTTTCATTAATTTATATGTGATGAATGTTAAACTTATTTACTTGGATCTGCTGATCATCCTTTTTATATAATGGGATCATTATTGCTATTTTCCAGTCCTTAGGAATTTCCACACTGTGCAATGAATTTGTAAAAACACGTGTCAAGGGTTTATATCTGCACTCACTTATCTGCTTAAGCACTCGAGTGCTTTTCTAATGTCAGAGTATCTTTATGGTTTGACACTACAGAGGGTTCAGAACTGACTATACTGTTATTCACTTCATAAAGTATATGGTGGACAAAGCATTGGGTAAAACAACATAAATGAGGACTAAATAGAAAACGGAAAGATTGTGTTACACTCAGTGCGGCGCCAGTCACAGTTTCAAAAGGTGTTCTGCTCTGCTGAAGCAAATTCCTGAGCCTTTGTGTGGATGAACTCGAGCTGTGCTATTCACCAATCATGACGGTTGTTAACCTGAACTGTATAACTTCACTTGCCATGAACCTGCTTTTTACATCTGGATTCACTGTGCAGCATTGCCACTTACCTCTGTAGCTGTGCCTTGTTTGTCATTTCTTTTTCATTTTTTGCCCTTTAATCATTGATTTGTGTCTGGGACAGTGACATACATTCCCTATACAGTAGCTCTCACTGAGTTATTTAAAAAGATCTAAATAACATGGAGAAAAATTAAACTGACATTTGCATCCAAGATTATCATCTAGAATGGCACCTCGTAGTCAAAGGCTCATTTCACACAAGACGTACAGTAGTTGTGTGATGATGAGAGGAAGTTTGAGCCTAAAGAAACTTTGCAATAGAGCAAACACTTGTTAATGATAGATCTTCATGGCATCCTAAGTAAGCTTTGCATCAAATCGAGGTTTCATCACATACTACCACCCTCACCATGTGGGTGTATTTATTTATTTCCTCTCGAATTACTTTTATCTCCAAGTTGGTCCGAGATAGTCACCAAGATCTTGTGCTGTGTGGACCACAAGGATGCTGATTTAAACCTCTCCGCTGCACTGTGTCTGACCCTGAGTGAGGCAATTTAATTGCGCGTGATCCAGCTGGAAACAGATATGTGAACGATTACTTTATCTTGGTTTTGTGAGGTGCAAATGAGGCCGAGGAGAATCAAAGAAATAATGGGGTGACAGCCAGGTCTCCTAGTTTACTTCCGGTGTCCAAAACAAAAAACAAAAATGAGAGCACAGCAGCACAACAGAAATCAGGCACATTTAAGCCTCTGTGGCTTCTCAGAGCTATCGGTCCTCTTGAGCAGGTTTGGGTCGGGGAGCTTCATCAGTTGGGTCTGTGTTCCTCAAACTGCGACTCAATTCTCCAGGAGCCCTTGAATTGATGTGAAACCAACCAGAATAGGCGTGGTTTAGTTGAGCAGGGGTGTGGCTGATGTGCTATCACTGGGTGGGGCTTCTGAGAGTCACAGAGGAGAAAAGAGATGGTATTGTTAGTGTTAGTGCCCCCTCTTGTCTCAGCGGGGTATTGCATATTTTGTCCAAGCCAGAAAGGTGATCCTCAGGTGCCAATGCGTGACAGAATTTAAAAAGTTCTTTGAAATCCATGCACTGCAAATAGGATTTGTATAAAATATTTTTTATTCTGTTTGCTTTTCACTGCATAAGCCATAGGTATAATGTAGATACTGTAGATCGATTTTTAGTTAGTTAGTTAGTTAGGACACCATAGGCTCATCCACCTGCATATTTCAGTTAACCCCTTAACAGGAATGGCTGGATGGTCTTAAAGGCAATGGACAAATTTAACAAAATCATCCTCCTCACAGTGCTGCCAGCTTTGTCCAGATGAGGATAAGCCTTGTGGAGCAGGCAGATAATTGTATCCTCCACACAAATCTTTGTCCAACAGATAAACTACAATGGGTCCAGGTGGTCTAACTCAATGAGGTCTCATATATGCTAGGACCATCTTCTCGATCATGATTTTCAGAGTGATATTTGTCTTAATTTGAATTTAACTTGGCATGCTTATTAGCACAGCAGATTGGCAGAAACTTATTGGTTTTGCACTACAGAAATGCACTACATGCAAAACTGAATACTGAAGGTTTATACATAAAGGTAAAGTATTGTGATGAGGTCAATATTATAAAACTGCAGGTTTACATAATGAAACTAAGACTGTGTATGTGTGTGTGTGTGCGCTTTCCAAATATATTTTTCCTATCCTCTGTTTTGCAGTCATCATAACTGAGTTATTAGGAGAGCTATTGCACAGTTCATCACAGCTCTTTGTATTCAAGAAACTAGCAAGTTTATTTTTATCAAGAGCTTCTCAAGAGAAATAACAAAAGAACTGAATAAAAGCATTACAGTTATTGTCTTGGCATGCCTTGAATTTTGTACTTTTTATGTGCAGCATGGTGACGCAGTAGTTAGCTCTAGGAGGGGTTTAATGTCTAGTCTGTGGTCTTTATCTTTTCTTTGCTTTTCCTGATTTAAGTTAATTCAGCCTGGTGTGACTAACTGTACATGTGTCAGTATGTCTGTCATACAGAAGACTTCTGTCTCATCCAGGGTTGATTCCTACCTGATGTTTGGAATTTCTGCTATAGTTTCCAGCGGCACTAAATGGCCCGGGAGTCATCTGAAATACTAAGCTGGGGCCATGATGGAATAAAATCTCAAAAATTCAACAAGTAACAGTATATCTAATGTGGATGAGGGGGCCTGATTTGATATCTTGGGGGGGTGTAGGCTTAGCCCAGTCAGTTGACCCCCTGGAGCCGGGCTGAGTCTCCAGCCCTCTGCAACCTTAAAATAACTTTAAGTGGACCCATATAATGGATGGGTTGATATTTTGTTAGGTTATGTAAACTGCTTCCTTTTTTTGCTCCTTCGCTTTCACCCTTGTCACATGACAGGTTATCCATTATCCAATCATTTTCTAGCGTCCATCTTTCTGTCACACCCCTTTAAGACACTCGTAGATGGGTCAGCCATATGAAAGCTGAAAGAGTGGTAGGCTGATTAGAACGCAATTAGAAAATTTGCAAAAATGTAAAATTTTTTGAGTGGCTTCCTTTTGGTTCCCTGCTTGCAAGCATTTCAAACAACGATCTTTAGTGGCATCTATTGGTCTGTGAGAGTAATGCATTCTGCATAATACTCGAGTTTCAAAATCAGCATGTGTGTTTGGGATTTTGGAAAGTGGCCGCATTAATTATATAAGGAAACGTGTGTGATTGTGCCGTGTATGAGCCTGGCGTAAAGTCCAAGAGGGGTTTCTGCATTGCACACAAAGTCTCCAGAAAAAAACTCAAGCTATAGATGGATTTAAATTGGGCTTAGGACATTCATAATGGATTTACAAGTTGATGGATGACATTAGTTATTCTGTTTAAGACAACAAACACAGGCTGCCTAAACAGTGGATCAGTAACCAGCTATGCTGCAGGGCCCACTCTTCTTGCATCATGTGACAGACATCACATGCCCTCTTTTCCACCAACCATATGCAGACAGCAGACATAAAGGGATGTCATTGTGGTTTGTCACAGTGCATCTGGTGTGGACTCGGAACAGTCATGGATAGAAACTTGAAAGAACAGAACTGCATGATGCTTGATAGCAGAAATAGAACTGCTGGAGTTAAAGTAAAGTAGAAGATTAGAAAGGTTTTCTTGAGAAAATGGATTTTTAAAGACATTTTGATTAATGTCACATTTATTATTTCTTTTATATATGCCAAATGATCTGAAATATTTATCTACAAAATCTACTCAAAAGTTTGTAACATATAATATTAAATGTTAATCATTCTCATGGGTGAAGAGATGCAACAATGACAAAAACACTTTGAATATAA
Source organism: Polypterus senegalus (assembly GCF_016835505.1). Classification (NCBI taxonomy): domain Eukaryota; kingdom Metazoa; phylum Chordata; class Cladistia; order Polypteriformes; family Polypteridae; genus Polypterus; species Polypterus senegalus. The sequence continues at coordinate 134,834,411 of NC_053166.1, forward strand.
CTAGCTGTTCTATCCGTCTAAAATGGATACAAATCTAAGTAATCAACATAGACCACACATTCTGTTGGCATAGATTTTGTAATGTGTGTAGTAATAAAATGCCTTGCATTTTCCATTCCAACAGATGGCGCATCACAAACATTTGTTGTAATAAAATGCATTGCACTTGTCATTAAAAACAGATAATACATCACAAACATTAACATTTCTTTTACAAATTCTGTACCAAATGGAATATAACAAAGACATATACATTGCATCTCTCATTCCAACAGATGGTGCATCACAAACATTTGAAATAATGCATTTAATTACTACAAATGTTTGTGATGCACCATCTGTTGCAATGACAGAAGCATCACAGCCAGATGTGCACACAGGCACTTGTCCTTTTATTAAGGTAGACATTTCATACCCCTGATCAATCAGATCTTGTCTGTTTGTGGTCCTCCATTATGTTTGTTTAGTTGGCCACCTACAGTGCTGCTCCTATGGACAGTTTCTCTGTGTAGAAAATATGTAAAATCACAACTGAATAATTAATAGTTACATGGTATTTTTTAATTCACAACATATTTGTCTGATAGCACTGTAAAATAATTAACATTTTGCATCAAAATCTAATGAATTAACTTTGATAAAAAGTTGTCAGTGGTGCCTGCTGTATCAGTGCCCAGCAGGGTTTGCCTCTTTATGCTGTTCTTAATAAAGCGCTCAGGGTTTTTGTGAGACACAGTATAATTGGATCCTTTCTTGACTCATAAAAGACACGCTGAAGGTGCTGTATAATAAAGACATGCATTCCTTACCTGCTTAATCCAACTCAAGGTTGCAGAGGACGAGAGCTTATAATGGCAGCACCAAACGTGGTTCAGGGCATCCACATTACAGCCAATTTGAAGTCACCAATCAATGTTGCCTGCATGTCTACAGAGAAATAACAGGAAATTAAATCAAATTTTGTCGCATACTGTTTTAAACACCATGCACATTTAGTGAAATGCTTAGTTACAGAAGCTCAAAAAAAGCTATATTACAAAATAAACTTCAATTCCCCAAACACACACAAGCACTTTTGGCTTGAGTAGCTGCTGTTGTCAATGACTGGCCTGTAGGTGGCAGTATGATGGTCAGACCTGTCCCGAGCTGCCACAGGTTTACAATTAAAAGCTTTGACATCTGAATAGAGAGAGTCCAGCTTATTGTGTCCACCAGTAGAACATGTTGATAAATGTTTGTTCATTCTGATGTCGCCCTGGTTGAAGTTACCACCATTCTAGGGTCAGAATGATGCATCATTAGAGTGTTGATAACAGAGTGCCTCACTTCTGTTCCTGAGCTAATAAGCAACCAGGATGACGCATCTTAGCTCCCTAGGTGGTAACGTTGATGAATTCAGTCAGCATTTGACTGTCTTTGACTGATAACACATTTTAATTATAATGTGATCATATCAGACAAAGCCTTTTCTCGGTCATACACAAAATGCCACAGTACTTGAACTTGCCATGAGATGTTAAATTTTATGCAACCTATTTAAAATGAATCATACACTCTGTCTTTGCGGAGACAGGCCAGTTGTGAATTCTTTCCACCTTAATTTTATCCTTGCTCCAGGTCTTCATCTTTTACGTCTTTGCATGAGCAGCTACTGTGATAAAGTGTAACAGAGTTCCTTAGTTGGTGGGCTACCAGCACTGATAATATTTTATACTATATATCCCACTTTATACTCCTGAGAGTCTCTTACACACTCCGATTTTATAGACATGAGGTAGCCTTCAGGTCCTTCCAAACCTCTTCACTCACCTTGTGACCTCTCTCAAATTCACAGCTCGTCCAGTAGGCAGTTGAGTCAGACTGACGCTTGTATCATATTGTCTGGGTCATGAGGATGTATCCGAGTTTCAAGACAAGTTATTAGATACCTTTTAAATTTCTCCCAATCTGAATTCACTAGCTCGGGATTCTAATTTGGATGCTGGATTCGGTGACACATCATTTCAGGAGTCAGAATTCTGATAACCCACCACACACAAATCTTGTGCATGTTTCATTTCTTATGAAGAGTGAATTCGACTGACACCTTCTAGCGTCTGCTGTCTCACACATCATCAGTCTTGGAGTTTCCATTGCTATTCCTGCCATTGTTGTCAGTGCGCAGGCCAGTAAGACCTTAGGTTATCTTCGAGACATAAACTATGTGGATGAAAACGCTTTGACATAGGAAAAAGGTTTGGGGCAGCCATCCGTATACTTGAAATAAGGCTGCTAGGCAATTAGATGCAATGTTGTTTACAGATTCGAGTCTAAAACAGAACTGACTAACAGGAGGAAGGTGGTGAGTTTTTAATATCAGTCAAGGGAAAGTGATGTCATCGGACCCGGAACCAGAAGTGATGTCATTGGGCCTGAAACCAGAAGTGATGTCATTGGGCCTGAAACCAGAAGTGATGTCATTGGGCCCGGAAGTGACTTTATGTACGCACATCATTGTCGGAAAAGAGCAGAGGGAATTATCAGGGACTCACTCCATCCAACTCACTCTCTGCTCAGACACAAAAACTGTACGTACAGTCTGAGACACAGCAGAGCGGACAGCATCATCACTCACAGAACAAGGTTTTTTAATTGCTTCTTCCCCGCCACAGTCAGACTGATTGCAAAACAAAATTATTGAATATGTGTAATAACCTCACACTACCTCAGTTCACTTGTCATGTAAATGATGAGTGAAAAATGTGCAATATTTTAACTGTGCAATAGCTACAATATATTGTATTTTTTTGTGTAGATATTGCCACCTTTCTGTATAGTGCTGGTATAATCTATATTATTTATTATATTGTTTTACTGTTTTTACAACCATCCATCCATCCATTATCCAACCCGCTATATCCTAATTACAGGGTCACAGGGGTCTGCTGAAGCCAATCCCAGCCAACACAGTTTGCAAGGCAAGAAACAAACCCCGGGCAGGGCACACACACACCCACACACCAAGCACACACTAGGGACAATTTAGAATAGCCAATGCATCTAACGTGCATGTCTTTGGACTGTGGGAGGAAACCAGAGCACCCGAAGGAAGCCCACACAGACACAGGGAGAACATGCAAACTCCATGCAGGGAGGACCCGGGAAGCAAACCCGGATCTCCTAAATGCAAGGCAGCAGCACTACCACTGTGCCACCCGTGTTTTTACATTTTTTTGTAATTTTTTTTTTAATGTTTTACTATGACTCGGACAGAGCTCTGCACAAGAATTCCAATGTGCTTTGACTGTTGGTTTTATGCACAAATGGCAAATAAAAGAACCTTGAACCTCTGCCAACCCCAGGCCTGCCGTGGAATTACCTTCTTTTGAGCCCTTTAGCTGCCTCCCATACACACGTGTGTGACAACTGCCATCATAGAAGTCTGTGGCACATGAAGGGTCCTGATACTGGGTACACCTTGCAGAGGGTAAGAATCAATCTGCAAAGACATTGTTTGTCTCCGGCATTAGAAATTCAGTGAAATTATGAGTTTGATATCCATGCTGACTTAATTCCTAAAGAACAAAAACCTTGTTTAGTTCTAGTTTTAGAAATTCAGAGATATTATGATTTCACTATTTATGTTGACTTAATTCCTAAAGAAGAAATGTACAGTACATTATAAACCACAATCCCATAAATCTTTGATTGACATACTTCAGCATATAGTAACTCATTTATGGCCAATTACCAGACCATCTTCATAGTAGGCCTTTCAGGTCCAGGCTCAGAACTTTATGAGTGCCCCTTGCCTAAGAGTGATTAAAAGCCCTCATGCTGTCGTTGTGCCTTCACTGTCACATGTGTATCACTTTCTCACTCTTGGCATCACATTTTTTTTTAATCTGCATTGGTTGATAAAAGGTTTTTAGCTTTAGTTTGCAGTTGTTGTTGCTGTAAACCGTTTCTAAAAATTCCTTCTTCCTGCCATTGTGAGAGTATGAATCAGACAAGACTTGAGACAAATGTGGCCTTGTGTGTGTGTGTGGATCACACTGTCACTTTACAGCAAACATTAAAACCTTAAACATGAAAAGAAAATTCACCAACCCCACAATTATCCCTAAAGTGAATGGCATGAACTGGTTTAATGTTTGGATGTTATGGTATTTTGTAATTATTCTACAGCAGAATCAAAGTATGGACCACTCCTCTTTTTATTTCATATAATTGTAACTTGTCATTAAAGGTGGACATGGACAAAATTCTGACTTGGACGGACAAATCCTGCATCCAACACTCAACCATTGTTGTCAGCACCCGTTACTTTATTTAATTATATGGCTTGGTATGTTTTCCAATTAAGAATATGACAGCAATGAAAATTTGCCACCTTTGTAGTGGGGGCACCTGTAGGGGGGTCATTTTTCTGGACCCGGGGCTGGTGAGGTGGCTCAATACGGTACGGTCTCTGCACAAACTCATTCTTTATGTAACGGCGCCATTAGCAACACTGTTAATCGATTTGACAACTGCCTTTGATGTCAAATGAAGCCCCTGAAGAAGATATGCTGTGCCAGTTTTAAAAATGAACTGACACCTTTTGAATGGCTTAATGCCATACACCTCAGAGAATTCACCCAGATGTGTGCGTTGCACTGTGTATTTTTTGCATGTTACACTTTGGCCAGTGCAAAGAATTGTTAAAGTAAACTAATATTGTTAAAAACTAACTTAATGGTAGACAACAAAGTCTGAGCAGTTTGGCGATCCTGGCCCTTCAAATTGGAGCTTAAGAGTAAAAGTGAATATTGCAGTTGTTATTAATGACTTGACAACCGCAAACGCTTGGAGGTGGATTCTGTAGAAAACTCGGTGTGTGTGTGTGTGTGTTCTAAATTTTACCTTATACAATATCTTGCATTGGAATTTGTTAGTTTTCTCATACCCCTTGGGGTCAGAGCACAGGGTCAGCCATTGTACAGCACCCTTTGAGCAATTGCAGATTAAGGGTCTTGCTCAAGGGCCCAGCAGAGTAAGATCTCCTTTGACAGTAACAGGGACTTGAAATTGACAACCTTCCAGATACCAGCGCAGATCGTTTCAGAGTCACCACTCCACCCTGAACAGTAAGATAGGACCTGCTATTTACTGTATTATTGTACATGATGTTCAAAAGACATTTTGCTGCAATTGGTTTGAAGTGTTATAAAATGCGTGCCGATAATGGCCAATGAATTTCAAAGCTGAGGCTCAGAAGGGGCTCGATGTGACAGTCTCAATTTAAAACCCCTGATTTAGAAATTGACACACATATGACACATCCATCCATTTTCCAACCCGCTGAATCCGAACACAGGGTCACAGGGGTCTGCTGGAGCCAATCCCTGCCAACACAGGGCACAAGGCAGGAACCAATCCTGGGCAGGGTGCCAACTCACCACAGACACATATGACACACAACACAGAAATCACGTAACATTCTTAATTCAATTCAGGGTCACAGAGGATGGCATATATCCCAGCAGCCCAGGTTAGTAAACTTGGATAGTGGTCCAGTCCATGTCCACTTACAGAAACAACACTTTTAACTTAAATGGGAAGACAACCCACATAAACACGGGAAGAATGTACAACCTCCACATGAATACCAATCAGATATGTGGGATTCGAATTCCTAGGTATGCGCTAGCCAGCTGAACTCACCTAGACAACTACCACCATCTCCTTAGCCAAGAAGGTGCAGAAGTGTCTCCACTTCCTTTTGTGAATGAGAAAGGCAAACGTAGCTCCTCCTATTCTTACCACATTCCAGACGGGCACCATCAGGAGGGTCCTGACCAGCTGCATCACTCTCTGGCTTAGGAACTGCAGTGTCTCTTTCCACAATGTCCTACAATGGATAGTGCAAACAGCAGAAAAGATCATTGGGGCCCCTCTGCGTTCCATTAAAGATAACTTTATCAAGCGTTGTATCCACTAAACCTGCAGCATTCTCAAAGATGGCTCTCACCCTTCCCATCGTATCTTTGTCCTGTTTTCATCTGGCAGAAGGCATCATTGCAGTTCTGGCAGGTTCTGCAGCAGCCTCTACCCCTTAACTGTCTAGACTCTGAACTCAGTGATGTCCCCTGACTTCAGATCTGTTCCTGGTGGTCTCTTAATATACAGAACATCTGTTACTGCTGTTGTCTCAATTATTTATTGTTGTTATTAAATTATTTATTACTATATATTTTAAATTATTACTTTCTATTTATTTATTTTTCTGAACTCGTCTATTAGTATAGTATAGTGTGGTATAGTATAGCATGTAGTAGAATATAGTAGAGAATTATTTTTTTTGTGTATCCATAAGAATTTCCTTTTGTGTTCATTAGAATCACATCAGTCTTTTTTGTCCGGCACCACATGACTCCCCAACTACCGTTCCACTCGTCTTGATGTCTACTCACGCGAGATGTAGCGCGTTTGGGAATTCTCCACTCCTTTGGCCTTCTAATCCCTATCTTGTAGGTCATTGTTGGACCATATGTTGTGCACTACATGACACCTTTTGATAAAAAGTAAACCAATAGGTATCTTCAGCAGAAATGATCAGAGGGACTTGAAGTTGTACAGGCCGCATCTACCGACCCCTGAGCTTCACTCCCTAATGGGGTACGAGAGGTCAAAGTTTCTCCTTTTAACAAAACTTCCAAAAAACTGGGCATGATAACTTAGGCATGTGGAGTGTTGTTTTATGGTATTTCAAGGCTGTTAATCATGAACATGATAATATTTTTGATATTTGATTCTTTACTGGTGGTCCTAGCCCTATACGAGTCCCTCTCAGGATGGTTAAAATGACAAATTTCAAACATAAGCATGTGGGGTATCATTGTAGACTATTTCATGGTCAGTAATTACAAATGTAAAGTTATATTAGACCTTTTACTAGGGTTCTAGCCCTCTATGGACCTCCATCAGAGGGTGAAAAATGACAATTATCTATTAAAAGATAGAATATTTAGACTTTAAACATTTGAATTGAAGCATGTGATTTGATACTTCAAATATTTGACTCAACTATTCTTCTTTCCTACTGTATGTACTTTTACCTCATAAAGTAAATCATTATATTTCTTATGAATCCCCTAAATTAGGATGGATTACACTAATTCAGACTTGTTTTAAATCTTTGTCTTGCACTTGTCCTGTGTCATGCTTTAGTAACCATGTTACCTGTTCAGGACAGTTCACAGAATACATTTAAACAGATTTGATATCTCTTGCCCTGTGTGTTCCTTCAGCGCCTTTCCTCGGTATCCTCATGTGTCTGAACCACTCTTGACCAGCGCTCCCTCTGTTGAGTGTGTTTCTGTAAGGCCTGGTTGTCAGGTTCTGCCATTTCAAGGTGCCATGCTTGCTTCCTGTCTCTGAAGGCGACTCTCAGCATCCCTCCTATGCCTTTATTCCTCCTCACGTGACTCACACTCACCCTTTTCCTTTCACTATCATTGACAAAGCCAAATTGACCAACCAGATTGCTGTGAGGGACGGGATACACACACACACACACGCACACACACACACACAGCTTTGTGTTTTATTATTGTCTGAGATGGCTGGGGTGGCGACCCGGCCGGGATGCCCAGGAAGACTGGAGGAGGGCTTGCGCCTTCCCCAGACCATGTGGGGGTGAATCACCCTGGTACCTTTGGGGGCCACAGGTACAGAGCTTTGAAGCTCCACCCTGTAGGGGCCCATGGTCACCGCCAGGGGGCGCCCCTATGCCTTTGGTGCCCTGGACCTCAGAACTTCCACCAAACCCAGAAGTGCTGGGGGTAAGAAGAGCGGGGACACCCGGAGTGCTTCCGGGGATGCAGCCGGCACTTCCGCCACACTGGGGCGTGTCGGTAGAAACACCTGGAGCACATCTGGGTGATTATAAAAGGGGCCACCTCCCTTCATTCGAGGCTGGAGTCGGGTGAGGAGTGGACTAGAGCTGGAGAAGAGAGAAGGAGGCAGTCTGAAGCAAGGCATTGGTGTTTCGGCCAGGACTTTGGGGACTTGTGGGATTTGTGGTGCACCTTGTATATGATGTAGTTCACAAATAAACGTGTGTTGGGTGAGCTGAACGTGTCTGCCTGTCTGTGTCCGGGCCAGTCTCCACATTATATAGTTGACTAGCCGTGCCCCGCAGCTCCGCCTGTGTAGTAGTGAAACAGGATGGTGAGGAGGGCCCTGCTTGGCTCCCTATTAATGACGTCATGCTTCCCTCTCCCCTTGGCCCGCAGCCTCTGTCTCGGATATACCTAAAACTATCAAGTAATAAGAAGTACCTCATGCTAAATAGAGAAAGAAGATATACCTAATTGGGATGAGAAAGTAAACAGAGTAGAGAACTGAAGCTCTTGTAGAAACCATAGCTGAGTGATAAATGATCCATGACGGATGGCATCCATTTTCTAAAGTCGGTAGCGCTGCCAGGTTGGGGAATAGGACACATCTTAGAAGTGGACATCGGTCCATTGCAAGGTACACTCAGTCATACTGCTTGCATTTAGACTCATCGCTCAACGTACCCTACACATCCTAATCATATTAAAAGACCACACACTGCATAAATTAACCAGTGAGTTTGGAGGACGTGCCTCAGAAGGTCTGGGGTCTGCTTAAAATAATATGTAGTGGACGGAAGATGTGGTACAATATCAGTGGTGGCATGCATGGCATGCCAAGCCTCCGTAAAACAAACAGAACCAGCATAGGCTGTTAGGCATTTTTCTGTAAACCACTTCTGGCTCACAGTGTGACCCTGAGTAAGCCATTTTATTTTTGTGATCACTGCCTGTTAAAAATACATCTCATCAGTTGTAGAATGACTCATGATAAGTGTGCATTATAAATAACATCAGTTGTTAAATTAAGGGTGCCAATGCATTTCCTAGTAGACATGGATCAAAGGATCTTTTACTGTCATTCCAACATCCACGTGCGGTAACCAAATTTAGTACTCAGGACAAAAATGTGTCTGTAAGGGTTGAGTGGATGTCGTAATTTATTCTGATATCTGTGGCCGTGACAATGAAAAAGTGCCACATTTGGCATTTTTGAATAAGGCCACCAGTTGCTAAATCTTTGTCCTTTGATGCCTGAGGCTGCTGAATCTGCCCCTGCCACTAACTTTGATCCTGAGTGAAAAGCCTTGCCTGCTAGTGCTCCAATTACAGAAATATGGAAACGCACAGCACAAAAGCACAATTTGAAATCAGGTTGATTACTTTTGGGATTGTGGCTGGACGGCAGGTTCACACACACGGCTTTGATGAGAGTCAGTGTGCTTGATGCCGGGCTGAGGAAGCTTTTCGCACATACTGGCATTTTACACTCCAGCGCTCTCCCGCTTCATTGTTGGCAGAAATTGGTGTTTATATCACTAACAGATCATTCGTATGATGTTAGTCATTCATTATTAAGCTTGTTTCACAGCTTTTATGAGGTTCCTTGCATCAATTTCTCATCCACCGCTGCTACCTTTTTTTCTTTTGAAATACATTAAGCCTCTTCCATCAAAAACCTCGATGAGGTATTATATAGGATTTAAATGAGAAATCCATGGGATGTGCCGTGTGCCATTGTTCTTGCTCATATACATTATCCTTTTTATTTTTTATTTTTTTTGTGTCTCGGTTCAATATACCCTTGTAAGACTAAGTACCCAATCAGCACAGAGCTGCCATATCTGGATAAATTCTGCCAGAAAATAACAGGAAAGATCTATTGTGTTTCTTTGAATTACACATCATTAGCATACCCGAGCGAGATGACATAGCGTATCGCCGCACACAAGCACATTATTAGGCGGAAAGCTCTCGGTTTCAACAGATTTAGCGTTAACTTTTTAATTATTTCAATTAATTTGGAAATCAGTTTATGGAGTGAATGAGTGAGTAAATGAACCTTTTCAAACTCATGAATAAATCATTTTGTCCAATTACACAACACATCTAAGGAAACATTGTAATTGGAGGTCAGTCTCAATTAGACAAGCAAAGCGCTAATCACTTGCTCAGGTACTGATGGGTTTGTCATCCTGCTACCCGGGCTCAGAGAGGGTGAAAGTTTCAAGGATTCTTGGGGAATGGAACAGGTTGGAAACCATTTTGTGTAGCACATTTCTAAAGGAAAGAATGTCAAATAATTATTCTCGATGCCTTGGCGGGTGAAGTGAGTCAGTCCAGGTAACACTGAGTTTCAGAGGTAGGAATTAAACTGGAACTGTCACTGTTTACAGTCACCCATCTTGACCACTCTGGCTGTGAAAAACAAACGCGCTCATTTTTCCTCCAGCACTGACTAATCAGCATGATAAAGACGTTTGTTGTTTTGTTCTGGTGTTTTTTGTTTTTTTTTTTCGCCTGTGCTAATAGAATTGATTAATGTTTGTACACTCATTTAGATGTGTGAATTTATTTTTTGTTGACGTTCGCATTATTTATTCAGTTCTTTCCCAGTGCTTGCCTTCTCGTTGAGCAGATGCACAGAATTCTGTTTTGTATTTCTGTCCTCTATGGGCATCAGCAGTGACGTAGTTAACTTGCTGAAGGCCCCTGTGCAGCACCCTCAGGTGGGACCCTCCTGTCTAGCATAAGTGTTGGTAATGTATTTGCAACTAGATCCTAGGGGCCGCGTCACTATCAGATCACACGCTGGTGACAAACAATCCACTTCTCTAAATTGAGTCTGTAATAAGTTTTTTAATCTCTTTATTACGGCCGCTGTAAGTTAGCAAAAATAAAATAAATTGTGGGAATGAAATATGGGAGGTGTGGGTAATATTATTGGTACATAAATATATGTAAGATGTGGACCCACTTACTTTTCCAAGACAACTTTGTGAAGGAAGATGATTAAAATGTAACATAAGCTAGAAAGTGTTTTGTACTATAAAAAAAAGAAATTTCAGTTTGTCACATATTAAAACGACAACACCGGCTGACAGGATATTATTACACAATTGACCTGTTTTACACAAGTTCTGAGAAAATGGGCATCATGAAGTGGCCATGCTCACAAATCCTCACGGTCGTGACACTAATGCACTTAAGCCATACTAAAGTACACAATAAAACAGATTACAGATTTGTTAAACTGTTAAAGCTTATAAGAATGGAACTGACTGACAAATCACAAATCATATTACTTCTAATATCACTTCTTCTTCTTTTGGCTGCTCCTGTTAGAGGATCATCTTCTTCCATATCTTTCTGTCCTCTTCATCTTGTTCTGTCACACCCATCAACTGCATGTCCTCTCTCACCACATCCATAAACCTTCTCTTAGGCCTTCCTCTTTTCCTCTTCCTTGGCATCTCTATCCTTCAATATACTCAGCATCTCTCCTCTGCACATGTCCAAACCAACGCAATATCGCCTCTCTGACTTTGTCTCCCAATCGTCCAACTTGAGCTGACCCTCTAATGTTCTCATTTCTAATCCTTTCCATCCTCGTCACACCCAATGCAAATCTTAGCATCTTTAACCGTGCTACCTCCAGCTCTGTCTACTGCTTTCTGGTCAGTGCCACCGTCTCCGGCCCATATAACATGGCTGGTCTCACTGTCCTGCAGAATCACTAATACCTTAAAATATTCGCTTGTTTTTTGTTTTCGCAGGTCCTCTGCCAAACCAACAGCCAGAGAATCCTGCCGGCTATACCACTGTGACAGATAGGGGGCGCTATCGTCCCCTTGAAGCCTCAGACCAGACACCAGATAAAAGTCCAAATAATGGATTTATTACAATAATAATGTGCACAAAGCACCCTCCACTCCACAATACTCATAAACAATAATAATCAATAATCTTCCACACCTCCCAGCAGCTCAGTCACCCTTCCTCCCAACTCGGCTCAACCTGCTGGGGTTTCGCTCTTTCCCCCGAACACACGGTCATAACACAAGCGTCTTTTGTAGGGCTCGAGGTTACTTGGTACTACTTGGTTACTTGGTACTACTTGGTTACTTGGTTACTACTAATTAATTGCGGGCCCATTTCACTATGTGTCCCTTTATTATATACAGTACCGGTAACACCTACCTGTACCACCGAATTAATCATTACGGGTGGCTCCCAACCAAACCACTGCAGGTAATTGTCCACCTTTCTTAAAGGTGCATCGGCGTTTGCTCCCAGCTCCTCAATAATCTTCTTCATTGCTGTCAGCATCTGTAAAAAACTATGTACGGGCTCAAGAAATTTCTTGAGTTCCCACACGTCCAAAGGCAGGCTAGAGTCATCATTAGCCCTACCTTTCGGCTGAGAGCCAATGAGCACGCCTGCTCCTGGCACGTGCTCTGACGGGCTTCGCAAGTGTGGATGGGATTTGGAATTCTCTTTTCCAGAGGACTGGGTCGCCATCTTAGGCTGACTGCGATCCGCCTATATTAATTTGTTGGTGGACCGATCAGTCATTTCCCGGCCCTTCTTACCTTTTCGTGGGGTGAATGGTACTTCGCTCGCCTCCCCCTTCCCCTTCGGAAAGTCCAAGTCCATCATATCTTGGGTGAAGCCATAAGCAGCAGGACGCGGACCTTCTCCTTCTCCTACATGTCCTTCGCCGGCACCCGACATGCAGAAGTCCCTCTGGCTCGTCTGTTGGATCGAGAGCACACCACCATCGTCGGGCTTTTTTTCGTCTGCCTCCCGCAGAGCCTCCAGATGGACTTCTGTAAGGCATGTGCACGGGACAAAATGTGTTATTTTAAAGATGTTGTCAGTTAAATCCCCGGCACATACCTCGTGGTAGTCGTCCTTCTCCGGAGGCCTCTCCCGACCCGTACAGCCACTCCACAGCTCATCCCTCGCAACGTCCATGATGAGCGTGGAACCTCCACTGGTATTGTTGTCGCTCTGGTTGCCTTTTTTCTTCCCCATGACGGTCTTGGTAATCAGGGTTTGTGGTGATTTTCTGCGTGTCGTGACGCTGTCTTCTTGGGGTTTTTCTGTCCACAGAAATTTTTGTTTTCGCAGGTCCTCTGCCAAACTTACGGCCAGAGAATCCTACCGACTACACCACTGTGACAGATAGGGGGTGCTGCTGGAATTCAGGGAATCTCCACGTTGCAGGGAGGGCTCCATCTGGCGGCTTGGGGGTATTGGCCGGGATAAACTGTCGGCCATTGTCCACACTTGGAGAACGATCGTTTACACACAGCAATAGTCACTGGTATGGTCAGCAGTAACATATGAGCCACGCAAACGTCACTGAAAGTAGACGACGGTATACAGTGATCTATCAGCAACAGTTCAGCTACTTCGAAAACAGGTGACTTGGTCGACAGGATAGATTGAAAACATGCACAACAATTCAGCGGAAAACGCCAGTGCTATAGCTTTCAATGAGAAGATCGGAAGCCGCATACAATTCGTCGTCAGGATTTGAGGTCAGAGTTGACGGTAACAAGACATTGAAAGTTGAAGCCACTGCATCGAGACTGTGAAAATGTTGTTTTAGTTATTATACATTTTATTAAAAAACCTATACGGCCCCGTTTTGGGCCCCCAAGCTGGTAGGCCCTTGTACTTTGCACAATCTGCACAATCCATTGGTATGCCATAGGACATCAGCCTTGCTCTTTGACTGAATTGTAGAGTTACTTCGTATTGAGGCTACCGCTTGGCCAGCTCCACTGCATTTTGACGGTTTATGGGTTCTGTGTTTGCTGAAGTATTTCCATCCTGATATCTTCCTCCAACAAAAAGTGTAGAATCATGCAGTGGATTCCAACCCCTTCATTTTCTGCACATTATTGTGTTGTAAATTTCATTTTAAATGAATACATCTGCCTTTTTTGTTCATCGATCTACGCTCAATAACTCAATAATTTTAAAGTGGAAACGTTTTCAGAAGGTTTGCAGATTTTTTAAAAGCCACAAACTGAAATCTGTAATTCATTTAAATATTCAGACCTTTAACCCTTTCAGCCCTGGTTTTTCTGTTTTTATGGGAAAAATAATTTTGTGAGATATTCTACCTTTGGGTGTCTAGGAAGGTCAAAAACGAAAAAAACAAAAACAATTATCACTATTACCACTACAATAGCTGCCAAATACTTCAATCTTCTTAAGGAAATAACATTGAAAGTGGTTCACACAGTCCAGAAGCATCCATTTTCACTTCCGTGTTTCGCGGACTGTATGCCAGTCTCTCCAGTCTGCGTTAATAGTAGCACGCCCAGTTCCAACGTCTGCAAACGTACCTCTGCTTTACAAAAATAGCTGCATATATATGTACTGGTAATAGGATATCGGGGCCAAAACGGTTAATTCAGTACTTTGTTAAAGCCCCTTTGGCAGAGGTTCTAGCTTTTAGTCTTCTTTATTACATCTCTACAAGCTTTTCTGGATGGATTTGGACAGTTTCTTACATTCTTCCTGGCAGATCCTATCAAGCTCTGGTAGACTGGGTGGAAAGCGTCTGTAAGCTGTGATCTTCAGGTCTCTCCATAGATGCCCCACGAGGTTTAAGTTTGGGCCACTCAAGGACAGTCAGAGACTTATTCCCAAGCCACGTCAGCATTGCCTTGGCTGTACACTTCAGGCCATTTTCATGCTGAAAGGTGAACCGTCGTCCCAGTCTAAGGATGCATGCACTCAGCATTCAACTTTTCCTTCGATTCTGACCACTTTCCCTGTTCCTTTCCACTGAGAGGCACCACCAGAGCATGACATTGTCACCACCAGGCCTCATCGTAAGAATAGTATTAGGCCGGTGATGAGCAGTGCTTCGTCTTTGCCAGACATTGTGCTTGGAGTTCTGCCCAAAAAGTTACATTTTTGTCTCATCAAACCAGAGAATATTTTCCCTCATGCTCTCAGAGTCCTTTCAATGTTGTTTAGAAAACTCCAAGCAGAAGTTAGCCACACTACCATACACGCCTGATTGATAGAGTCCTGCTGAGCTGGTCATCCTTCTGACAGGGTCTCCCATCTCAGCAGAGGACTTCTTTGAAACTCTGTTAGGCTGACCATTGGGTTTTTGTCCACATTCCTGACCATTGCTCTTCAGACCCAGTTACAGTAAATACTGAGTTTGGCCAGACAGGCACAGTCTGAACTTTCTCCATACCATAGACATTTATATTGTGGGAAAGTATTACAAGGGGATCAAAAATTCAACTTCACGGATTTACATATTTTAGGAATCCATAAAAATGATTTTGACCACTTTTAGAGTGGAGTTTGTGTGTCAGGCTGTGAGTCCTTGAACATGAATACTTTATTTTCAATTGAATTTATTTTTGTACAGAGCTTTTCAATCAGCTTGATCTCAAAGCACTTTAACCAGTAAAATATAATTACTAACTTGGATAAATATGGATTAGTTTAAAAAAGTAGTAAATCAAAGCAATTTCAGATTGACATGACAACATTCTAATAATCACCACTCAACAGCATTCCTGTAAAAGTAAAACTCTGTGGAGATTATTGGTCAGTTCTAATGGAAAGTTACCTACAGAGTCAGGCACAGTCACGGATCTGAAGGCAGTGCTAGATTATTTTGAGCCTTAGGCCAAGCTTATTAGTGCACCAACCAACTGTTCAGTAGCTTCTCCCACCTTATAATCTGCACCCTAGGTAAATACCTAATTCACCTTAATGATGGTGCCGGCCCTGTCTCAGTGCCTAAGCCAACTGGCTGCCCATCCCCTCCTGGGTATTTTAAAGTGTTACATCATAATGTTTAAGCTGGGCAGTCGAATAAGAAGAAAAAATCCTTCCTTCCAGATTCCAAGTCTCTCAGTATCTCTGGTGTCATTCTCATGAGTGGGAAACCAGCTTGGGTGTAGAGGAGTGGCACAAAGCGACATATCAGGATACTGAGAAGAGAATCACAATAGAGAGGGGCTGTATTATATTTGATGAATGTTTGTATACAGGAGAAATAAACCACAAAATGATGCTCAAAAAGAGTTGGGGAATATCCACGTATATTGTCCGATTAACAAAGATGAGAAAAAAGGTCAGAATAAATCAAAAACTGATCACATTCGACACATATAGTCAAAAAAATGGCGTTTATATAGAAAAATGAAAAAACATAACAGAAGAAAGTGACAAAAAGGAAGAGACATCATTGGGAGTGGCTGGAAGTGACATCATCAGGGATGGCCGGAAGTGACATCATCAGGGATGGATCGAAGTGACATCATCATGGCAGAGCCAGAAAGTGATGTCATCGTAAATGGCTAGAAGTGACATCACGGTGCAGGAACCGGATGTCACGTCACAGATGTTTCGTTGTATGGGATGGTGGCATTTTGAGAGACTGGAAGTAAGATAGGTGTATTATGGTTTTTCTTCTTTATTTCTGCAGACAAAGAGAGAGAGGCATCAGTGCACATAACCAACCCCTCATCTCGCGAAATATCACTCACCTTAGAACTTATTGGCTGCTTCCTAAGCGCGCGTGTGTGACAGTATATATGACTAGCTGTCCCCTGCAGCTTCACCTGCATAGTAGAGAAACAGTACACACTTTAAAAATCAATAAACAAACAGGTATCGTTAGCTAAGCAGAGGCAAGTTATGCTCCAAAACGTGGCCAGAGGAAGACCGAATTGAACAGAGGCTGGCACTTCAGTGTGGAGGGCCCTGCCCAGCTCCCCACTCCTGATGTCATGCTTCCCCCTCCTCTTGGCCCGCAGACTCTTTCTCGGATTAGCGCGAATATATCGCTCCTGCAAGTGAACTAGTGAACTGCCCATCCATACACATGTACACACTAAGGTACTCACACATATATAAATGCATCATACATGTGTGGGCGGCACAGTGGCGCAGTGGGTAGCGCTGCTGCCTCACAGTTAAGAGACCTGTGTTCGCTTCCCGGATCCTCCCTGTGTGGAATTTGCCTGTTCTCCCCGTGTCTGCGTGGGTTTCCTCCGGGTGCTCTGGTTTCCTGCCACAGTCCAAAGACATGCAGGTTAGGTGCATTGGTGATCTTAAATTGTGCTTGGTGTGTGGGTGTGTGTGCCCTGCGATGGGCTGGTGCCCTGCCCGGGGTTTGTTTCCTGCCTTGCACCTTGTGTTGTCTGCACTTGGATCCAGCAGACCCCTGTAGTTAGGATAGAGCGGGTTGGATAATGGATGGATGGATGGATACATGTGCACATTTATCACATACATCTACTCTGCCATATATTCATACCTACATACGGCATCTAAAAATACAGATTTCAAATATGTGTAATTTCTTCCCATCTTTATTTATATATGAGGCAGATTTGTCAAGGAGAATTAAATTGTGAAACGTTAATTTCCAAGAGTGGATGGTGAGATGTTCAGAGGTTTTCCATCTTACAACAATCGATTTCGAAGCAATGGTGCCCAGAGAGAAAATTCAAATTTGATGGTAAGGCAGATGGATAGACTATACATACAAGAGGTATACATACTCTACAGTATAATGGGATAGGAAGATGAACTACCATTAAGGAGAGTAAAATAAGAGCAGTAAAAAAATGGGGGACAAACCAAAACATATCGAGAAAAGTACTTGTGACGATTCCAGCAGCAGCATTTTGAATTCACTAAAAGCTGCATTCAGAATAGTTTGGACTGCATTGAATAACACCCTGCTAGAAAGAAATGCATAAATTAATTTCTCAGGATCCTCCATAATTAGAAAAGCTAGAAATTTCATGTATTTTTAAGCCTGGAAAAAACTGGTATTAGAGCTGTAATGTGTGATGTAAAAGACAGACAAGTGTCAAAGATAATTCAAATGTTGCATAAAACTAATAAACCTACTGAGGTAGACAGTGACAGCATATTGTTGTCATCTGTATTATTTCCCTGGTAAAAATATTTCTATTTTTTCCATGTTCAAAGACATGCAGTTTTCCACTCTTTTAATTGACAACTTTAATTAGGGAAAACGTTGTTTGGTCTAAGAAAGTTATACTGTAGTTGAAAGTAAAAGTTTTCTAATGGTGGCTTCCAGTGGAAAGCATCCAAAGTGAAACGTTCACGATACTGTATTTAACTTGACACCGTAATGTACTGTGTACACATTTTTGTGTATACTGAATTCAATTTAATAAATAGGAACTAAACAATGTAAGAATGTAATTTTGAAGCATATGTAGTTAAATAGTGTGGTCAATGGTGTTTTAGGCTGCACTTAAACCTAACAAGATATTTCTTGTAACATCTCCTTCATCTTCTTCTACTTCTTCATCTTCTTTTGGCTGTTCCCTGAAGATATTAAAGTGTCATTTATGACTTGAGTCAATGCTAGCTGTGTACTGTGCCCAATGTGAAAGCCAGACTGGAATTTCTCAAGTCAAGTCAAGTTGGGGAGCATGCACTGGTGCAGTGCGTTGCCGGACCCACTACATAACGAAACAACTCAGGATCCTGTTGGGCAACCCCCCAAGGTAGACAAGTTTCTCAAGTAACTCAGAATGAATCAGGGTCCAGATAAACCATGCAGCAGTTAACACATAAAAATGACAGAGTCATGCTGAAATTACTCAAGTTTGTTTTGCTCTATGAGTTTGCATTTGTTGCACACCTTAAGCTGCCTTGCTTGTACTGCTAAACGGCCATTTCATGTTGGCAATGCCATGTGTTAGACACATGAGATGCTTTACTTTCTTAGATAGATAGATAGATAGATAGATAGATAGATAGATAGATAGATAGATAGATAGATAGATAGATAGATAGATAGATAGATACTTTATTAAATCCAAGGGAAAATTCACAATTTTTTAAAGAAATAACTGCTTTCTTGACACATTAAGTAGGTTTAAGAGGGGTTCACATTTTGACGTTGACCCTACATTGTATGTTCCCATTTTAGGTATCTCTGAACACAATTTGACCAGGTGTGTGTGTGTGTGTGTGTTAATCTGTGTGATAGAATTCCAGTCTGCAGACACAATAACTCAAAAACAAGCCACTCAATCTGAATGAGAATTGGCACCATTATTAGCTTTGCAAAGTGCTGTAGCCTATTTATTTTGAGCAAAATCATTCCCATAGATCTTACTGTTCAGAGATAATGATTTCTTTGCACTTTGGCCCTGTGCTGTTATACTGTTAAAATATCAGCTTTATGTAATGAAAAGTCATTTGCTGGACACATCAGATATTTTTTTATAGCAAAGAGAAATTTCTGAATTGTCCTCTTCTTCTCTTTTTGTGGTCATTTTTTGGATTTTTGTGCCTGGTTGTGTTTCTCTTGTTATAGAAGCATAGGTGGGTAGCAGTTTCTTTATCCTTTTACTTATTCAGTTAATATTTAACCCATAACAAAGTCCAGTTTTATCCATTTTGTCTTACTGTGCCAGTTCTGGGATATTCAGTAACCTACTCAGGGTGTCCTTCAGCCTACCTCCTCACCTATTAGGTCAGTCTAGCTCAGAGGAGTAAAACAACAAAGATCCACCCGCACTGAGCTAAGTCCCTCCAAGCTGGAGATGATCTCTGTCTAGCTGTGAGAGACATGCTCTGTTTTGCCATAATTTCTGCATGTTTCCCAAAACAAGAATTTCCTTTTCTTTATTTCTTGTGATAATTTTTTTAATAAAAAGCAAGCAGAAGAAACAAAAATAGATCAAAAGTTGCGCAGTCAGTTTTGAAAAAAATTATATATAATCAAATTAGAAACAGCTTGAAATCCCACTCCCCAAAACTCAACCCAGCCCTGCTAAGATGATATGAAATGCTAGCGGTCTGCCTGAACCAACCTGAGAGTGAAGCGCGATACACAGGGTGGGCCAGCAGGAAAGAAAGGAAGGAATAAATCAACAGAGAAAGAGTTTCAGGTCACTTTATTGTCATCTCATCATTTAACACCAATGTATAGGGGAGTGAAAAACTTGTGTGCAAGGTCCACTGCAATAGAGCAACATTAATGTTGGGCTCAAATTTACACAGTAGAGTATACACATAATAACAATATTTAAATATCAATTCATTAGTCACAAATTGTATAAAAAAAAAATGTTTTACATAAATAATCAATTAAGCATACTGACAATTCATACAATGCATAGCATTAGCACAAAATAGGCCTGTCAGCCACAGCATTAATACCACTGACAGGTGAAGTGAGTAACATTGATAATCTCATTATAATGGCACCTCTCAGGGGCTGGGAGATATTAGGCAACAAGTGAACAGTCACTTCTTGAAGGTGATGTGTTGGAAGCAACAAAAATGGGCAAGTGTTAAGGCTATGAGAGACTATGACAAGGGCCAAACTGTGACAGTTAGACGACTGGGTCAAAGCATCTCCAAAATGGCAGGTCTGGTGGGGTGTTCCTTGTATGCAGTGGTTAGTACCTGCAAAAAGTGCTCTGAGGAAGGACAACAGGTGAAACAGAGACCGAGTCATGGACACCCAAGGCTCACTGATGCATGTGAGGAGTGAATGCTAGCCCTTATGGTCCGATTTTACAGAAGATCTACTGTAACACAAATTGCTGAAAACTGAATGCTTCCCAAGAGAGAAAGATGGTAGAACACGCAGTGCATCACAGGTTGCTTTGTATAGCTGCAGACTCCTGTCCACCTCCAAAACACCTACAATGGGCATGTCAGTGTCAGAACTGGACCAAGGAGTAATGGAAGAAGGTGACATGGTCTGATGAATCACATTTTTGTTAGATCTTGTGGATGGGTGGATGTATGTGTGTCTTTTTCCTGAGGAAGAGATGGCAGCAGGATGCATTAAGAAAAGAAGACAAGCTGGTGAAGGTACTGTGACACTATGGGCATTTTTCACCTGGGAAACCCTGAGTCTTGGCATTCATGCTGATGTTACTTTAACACCTTGGATCTGGATGTTGGATCCCCAGCAGGGCTATGTTACCGGACTGCACTTCCCAGCATGCCCTACTAGTTCCATACTGGGCACTGACATCCAGCCATCTAGCATCCTGGGGGAATAAAGTGTCCCCAGTGACATCTTCCCATGAGCTGTCTGTCCATCCACAAATTAATCCGAGAGACTAGAGCACACTCGCGAGAATGCATGAGCTTACATAGCAACCGGCCTTTTGACTATATACGATCAAGATGTACGATTACACACAGTATAAAGTCCACTTCCGAAAACACAAGCTTATCCTTGTACACATGTAACATTATAAAGGAGTTAGCTCAAATGTTCATGTGTTCCAAAACACGCACTGATTATGTATTGAATTTGTCATTTTTGTTAATAAAATCACGGAAGTTTTAAACTTGGGTGTAGGTTGCTCAAATTGACGTCTCTGTCATTTTTGTTAATGTAATCACGCAGGTTTCAAATTTGTGTGTGGGTCAAGCATATTGACATCACGGTCCACATGCAGCCATGGGGGCTGAAGTTTCCCCACCCTTGCATTAGACACTTGTTCTTCTGGAGTACATCAGGGATGGGCAGTTTAAATGCTGGAGGTTTTGAATTGGAGATTAATTCATGACAATGTGTAAGCACCTTTGTAATTAAAACCATATAGTTGTCAGTCTAATTATGGCTTTTCAGCATTGACCGTAGAAATGTGTTGGTCAGTTTGTATTCAATTAGACATGCAAGTCTCTTATTTTGTATTCTTTTTAGTGTCTCCAATCAAGAACGCAAACTTGCTCTCTTCAATTTCATGTTGATCAGATGTCTTTAACCTTTCATACAAAAGTCAGTTTCTGATAAAAAATTCAGAAGTCTTCCTTGGACATCAGGGACATATCCACAATACATTTTGAAAGTTTGAAAATCTCTACTTCTTTTAAAACAAAATCACTAATTATCAAAAAGACACAACCATTTTCTCATTCTCAAGGGGTCACACCCCTTTTTGCTAAATACTTCAGAAAATATTCATTTTATCCTATCAATTTTTTAAGATGCCCTTGCCATCCGGACTACTTATCAAATTATGCCTGCAGCCACAGTAATTAGCATAAAAAAAATTAGCATAAAGTTTTATTTTCCAAATCTCTAAGGGGGACCTTAAACCTTCACCCCCTTAATTTTTAAAATCAGCATTCATTGTGTGTTAGCAACTTTATTATCCATTCCCTCCTATACGCCCTGTATACTGAAGTAAATGCTATGTCCTAAGAGGCTAACGCTATGTCACCACATAGCATGCCCTGTTCTTTGAACCTGTGCCTTTTCACCATTTGACATTAGCCTGCTGCATTCATTGTCTATTCATTTTTTAACCATTCCAGAGGAGGGTCTTACCTCAACTGTTATGGTATATATTCACTGAATAGGCCATTTCAACATACATGTCTTAGAATCCTGATAGCAGGCATAAAACTCCTGCAGATGTTTGGAGAACATGCAAGCTGTACACATGTGAACTCTGAGGCAGTAGTGAAATCCGTGTTGCCCCCTCCAGTTCTACTTGCTTTGTTTTTATCCAAGCATAGAACATTAGACAGATGGCTTATTTCTTTACATGCATGAAGAAGAGAAAGTGGCAAAGGATTAGCCGCCATCCCCAGGGTGAGCACAGCTGAAGGATTACCCAATATGTCATTATGAATTGTATTAACGGAGAGAAGAGCTTACAGTTTGGAAGAAGCTAATGCCATATCAGTGCTCCTAAGGTGATACTTGACATCTATAAAAAAAGCTTTCACTTTACTTTCCTAATAGCATAAAAATATACGTAGTGCCTTTACTACAATACCTCTACATAACCCAGAGAAGCTGGCATCTTATACAGGGTTAGTTCCTGGATTCTCCCCCTGAAATGGATTGTCATATCCTGATAACTTGTAATGGAATGTGTGGGTCAGGAAAACAATGGCTAAAGGAAAAGTGGCAGGTGATGCAGCTGTAGGTGACTTGGCTGATGGAGTTTGACCTGTGAACACCAGAGGCAACTTCTCTGAGACTACAAGGGAAACTCCACCTTCTCTAAAATGTCACAAAAAATGTGTCGAATATGTACGGTTGTGTTTACATTACTATTACAAAGCACATGCAAGAACGTGTTCAACCTCATGGCTAGTTTGTTCAGAATCAGCAGTTATTTCTTGCAGGTTGTCTAACGTGATTTTTTTCCTCATACATTCCCGTGGTATGTAAAACATGAGACATCAGACAGATGAGCTTCTCTTCTGTCTGTGAGATTCTCATGTTCCTCATTCCTTATTGTGCCACTTTATGCATTGTACTTCTGGAAAAGCATTCATTGGTTGTCAGCTTTTTATGCACACATAGCCTGTCAATATGGCTGTTTGATTATGTCAGGGTGAGCTGAGGACTAGTTGGAGTGAGTTGCTGGGTATGTCACATTATGTTAAAAGCCTTCACAGGAGAGCAATTGCCTCCGACTCACTACGATTTTGTAAATGAAGGCTACAACTGAAAATCACAAGAAAAATCAACATAAATATACTTGAGTTCTCATACTAAGTTCAGAACACAGTAATTGTAATGTAAAGGACATAAGCCGGCGGTTCTCAACCTGTGGGGCACGACCCCCCTGGGGTGCGAAGTAACAAAAAAGATGTGGAAAAAAGAAAACAAGAATCGAAAATATGAAAAATACATCTATTGAAACCAAAACAAATTAACTTAAACTACATTCTGATACTAGAAAATAAATATAGAGTTAGATAAATGTCGATAAAAGTTGCGTAGGTATAATAAAACTTGTAGCGGTGAAAAAGGCAGCAAAAAATATAGGAGTAAATTTTATTAGGGTTTCAAAAAACGTTGGGGGGGTGCAATTAAAACTGTTATTAAAACTTGGGTCGCAAATACTTAAAGGATGAGAAACGCTGACATAAGCAATTCATGACAACTGTGGTCAAAATTTAGCATCTTATTAAAGAAAGAAACATCCTCTAATAGGGCAAATCAGTTATCAGGCAGGACAAAAAGCTGTTCATAGTATCTTTTAATTACTCTTCGGCGAAATGCCTTAGAGGGGGTGTTGTGGTGTGCGATTTTGCATATAAGCTGATAAATATTTTGTAACTTAGACAAATCTAATATGGTATTTCATTAGTGAGACGCATTCATGTTTACCGCCCCCAAAACATCCCCCTAAACCCCCTCCCCCCCACTAGGGCTAAGTCAGGAAAGTGAATTTTATAACAGGATTGAGGGAAGTGCCTCAATCCAGTATGGCAAGTGATTCTCTGCAGGACCCCCTCAATCAAACCCTGCAAGGAGGACAACTACCAAGCTGGCAAGCTTCACCTTTACAAATGGTTTTGGGAGCAGGTGTGAATGTATTCTGTGCCGCATTGATCTGAAGTATGGCTATTTTGAATTGCCTTTAAATACAAAGACGCCCGTTTGGCTGTAGGGGTTGGACAGAAAAACCTATAAATTTGCTTGCTTTACCCCTCCCTCTCTCTCACTTACAAACATCTGATGAAAGAGCACCTCATACACCATGAACTGAAAAGGACAATACAATGAAGACCACAGCTGGGCAGCCACATTAAGACTTGCTTGCAGCGTGCTGAGAAGAAAGCTGACCAAAAATGAATACTTAACTAGAGACATTTTAAGTAACTAACAAATAACCAGGTTGTTTATCAGGTTGTATGGTTGCAAATACTCAAATATACTTTGCTTATTGTTATTATTTATTAATATTATCAAAAATACATTATTTAAAGTGTAACTTAACTTCTGCTTGTCTTTTAATACACCTAATTGCCTGAGGTTATAAATGTAGAATAGAAAGTGGGGAGTAGTTATATGGTACAATACCTTATAAACAGTGCTAATTAGTCTGTGAGATTTAAGACATTCTGACAAAGGCTACATAATATTAATACAAAAGGGGAAAACAGAGTAATACTCTACCAAGACAAAACAGCGAGCATTCTTCAAAAACAGTCTATTCATGGTCAGAATGGTTGGAGGAACAAAGAATAGAGGTTCACACCCAAATGACTTATATAAAATAAAAGTCTATTATATTTGTGACAGAATTAGGGTTTTCTCGCACCCTTGTGCCCTCAGACCACATGTCAGACACCAGATAAAAGTCCAATCATAGGATTTATTATAATAATAAAGTGCACAAAGCACGCTCCTCTCCAGAATTCTCAATAAACAATAAACCAATCCTCCACTCCCAGACGCTTAGCCACCCTGCCTCTCAACTCAGCTCCTTGTCTGGGAGCTCCCACAGTCCTTTTATACACCCTGACCCGGAGGTGTTCCTGCCCAACAGTCCACAAGTCCTTATTCCTTCCGGGTCAGGGTAAATAGTCCTTTTCTTCAACCCGGGAGCACGTCGTTTCTTCCTGTCACGTGAACATGACGCACTCCCGGGTCATAGGGCACATAAGAGCCTACGAGCCCCCCTACAGCGACGCCTGGTTTTCCCCAAGGTATCCAGCAGGGCTGTGTACAAACACTACATAGTCCATGATGCCCTGCTGGAACTCGGGGCATGATCATGCTGTCGGGAGAGCTCCTCCTGGCGGCCTGGGGTTGAGGGCCGGAGTAAAATGCCGGCAATCCACCACATATTATATTATGGTTCTTCTTATACCTTTGACTTGAGCCACCACCCTTGAAAATTCTGTGCATATAACAATTGTCCATTCTGGTTATTTACAGGACATCTGCTCATTTCCTAGTCATCTCTTAGTCATCTTTCAGTACATTTTGTTGTTCACTTGACATTTATCTGGTTTCCTGAGGTGACTGCGAAGGTTTTTGACATTTATTAACCCTTTATGCCATTTCTTTATGATGTAAGCTATGTCACCCTAAAATTATTCTTCCACACAATATCAAGTCCATTATAATTAGAGATGGAAAAATGATACTGAAGCTTGTTTCTGTCAATCTGAAGCATAGTGAGTCGAATCACTGTGTCAAGCTTGTGTCGAAACACCACTGTCATGTGACCCGTGATGTTTGAAGCTTTGAACGTCATCAGTGCTTCACAGTGCTCTTTATTGGTTTGACAGTGCCTCATTGGTTTGACAGCTTTGGCGCTAGATTAACAGGAAGCCTATATAAACTGCATTATTCTCATTCAACAGTGTTGGGTTGTGATGAGAGATAGATTTGGAGAGTTTTGGTGACCGATGGCGACTAACAGCAGAAAATGGTGTTCAGAAGTTAAATAGTATAAATGGACAAGGACCTTAGAATAAAATGAACACAGACTTTTCTGACCTGTAACTGGTGACATGAGACTGAAACAGGGTGTCCTTCTTCACATGTGCTCTTGAGAGCTTGCCTTGACCTCAGTAAACCACCAGATTTCGCTGTTCATACTGGGGCTGAGGCATCAAAGCTTCAAATTATTTTTGGCACAAACAGAAAGAAAGCCTCAAAGCTTAATTTTCCCATCACTAATTATAAATTAAAAAAAGGAAAGCACAGTGAAGCAGTAGTTAACGCTGGTGTTTCATGAGTCCAATATGGTGGGGTTGAATCCTGCATTTGGTTGTTGTCCATGTTCTCCCTGCATTTGTGGGAGTAAGGTTTCTCCCGGTAGCCCTGTTTTATTCCATGTCACCAAAGATGGGTAGATTAGGTCTAATGCCAATAACTGTTGACCCGTATAATGGATGAAGGCTGTTTCTGTCCTTGTTTCTGATGAGCTCTCCCCTCTGACAGTCTTCAAGTAGATTACGTCCATTTGAGAATAAGTCAAGTTTGGATTAAGATAGGGGATATGGCCAGGTTACAATGGAGGAGACAATAATAAAAGCTTCGGGCAACAGCATTCTGGAGAGAATAAACTCCTGGGAGTCCGCAGTGCTTTATAATATGCAATGTCACACTTCTAAATACAGTATATTCATTAAGGTGCACTTTACTGGAGGTCCAGTGATGTATGACAAATCTTTCCAGAATAAGGTGATATTGCTTTATCTAGTCATCTTTATTCTGTCTGCTGGACCTGGTTTTCTTTCATGGGTAGAGAGAGAACTTGAGTAAGATACGGCCTAGTGGGCAGGAGGATTATATCTACAGCTATGGCCTGGATGCAGCTATTTCTTTCATGTGACACAAGACAAAAGCCCACTGTTTTTAAAACGTGTATTCGTGTATTCCTAACATTTATGGTATAATGGCAGATTCATGTGACACTCTAGTGTTTTTTTATTGTGGCCTTTTACAAAGCATCAGCTCTAAGTCAGACAGCTGCCAGTGAGCCACCGGCTCCGTAATTGGATTTAGTGCGCACGTCTGGATAGATTGGGCAAGCGGGATTATGTTGTCTGACAAAGTGTTTTCCACTGTGCAGGCAAAGCAGGGGTCAGTGAAAACCCATGGGGGTCTTTACCTTCCGAGAAATAAATGACAGTTCACTACTTACTGCTCTGCTGGAGTGTGAACGTAGGGGCCGCAGACAGAGCAGGGTTGCAGGGGTCTTGCCTTTAGATTGTTGTGCGCCTGGAAAGGAGCCACATGTAGATCTTCACTTCCTGACCTGCTGCCCACCATGTTGCTACCAAGTCTAGATCTGATGTAGATAAATGTGCTCCAATAATTGCTGTACAACTTCACATTTTTTCTTTTAAGCTTCCTTTGCATGTTCGCTCCTTCTTCTAATCAGCTCCATTAAATTTGTAAAATAAAAAGATCTGTTCTTCAGAAATAGTCCAATTGTGAAAGTTGGCTTTACAAGCGGTAGTACTTATATAACGTGGTCTTTTTTGCTTTGACTTTGAACAGTCCTACACTTCAGTCAGTAATTCAATCTCGATGTTTGCTCCTTCACTTTTTTTTTTATTGAATTTGTTAAAAGCAAGTTACATTCCATACAAACAAGTCAAACTTAACAAAACTAAATTCAATTCAACCCTCACCCATGAGAAAGAGAGGAAGGCCAACAGCCAGAGTAAAACGTTAAGAATAGAAAAGAGGGAAGAGAATCCTTCTCTCCAATATAAAAGCTTATTATAAAATGCTATTAAATAGATCCTGCCAGGTTTTAATAAAGTTTTGTACAGATCCTCTAAATGAGAATTAGATTTTTTCCAGTTTCAAAAAATATATAACATCAGTTACCCACTGACTTAAAAGAGGTGGGCTAGGATTCTTCCAGTTGAGCAAGATAAGTCTATGTGCCAATAATGAAGTGAAGGCAATTACAGTTTGTTTGTCCTTCTCCACTTTAAGTCCATCTGGGAGTCCACCAAGCACCGTTATTAATGGATTAGGAGAGATTGTGACACCATGGCTGTCTGAATGGCATTTAAAGATTTTTGTCCGGAATGATGTTAATTTGGTGCAGGCCCAAAACATGTGGCCCAGTGAGGCTGGAGCTCGATTGCAACGTTTGCATGTTGGATCGTGCCCTGGAAACGTTTTGGACAATTTTAAACGATATAAAAGATTTGAAGTTGAATAATTGAATGCTTTGCACATATGGAGCTTGAGTAGATTCTGTGCATGGCTGCCTTCCACTCTTTTTCAGAAATGTTAAGTAAGAGATCCTTTTTCAACTGTATTCTGGGATCTTTCAAAGGAAGGAACTTTAAAATGGTTTTAAAGATTATAGAAATGTCCTCAAGACTGATCAATATTTCTTCTGGAAAGAAGTAGATGGGAGGTGAGGAAAACTGGGCAGATTTCGTATTACAAAGTTTCAAATTTGGAAATAGTGGAAAAATTGTGTTGATAGGAAACTAAATTTGGAGTGTAATTGCTCATAGGATGCAAAGACGTTATCAATGTACAAATCTCTAAGTGATTTAATCTTGCACATTTTCCAAACATTAGCAACTGTGCAAGTTTGAGAGGGTAGAAAAAGGTGGTTATCATGCAGAGGTGCAACAGATGAACAGTGCCTTTTCTAGCATGATGGAGCTCCATGCCATAAGGCAAAAGTAATAACTAAGCAGCTTAGGGAACCAAATCATTGCAATTTTGGGTCCATGGCCAGGAAACTCCCTAGACCTTAATTCCATTGAGAACTTGTGGTCAATCCTCAAGTGGCGGGTGGACAAACAAAAATCTACCAATTCTGACAAATTCCAAGCATTGATTATGTAAGAATGGGCAGCTGCCATCAGTCAGGATTTGGCCCAGAAGATGATTGACAGCATGCCAGGGCGAATTGCAGAGGTCTTGAAAAAGAAGGGCCAACATTGCGAATATTGACCTTTTCATGAATTTAATGTAATTGTCAATGAAAGCCTTTCAAACTTATTAAATGCAATTAATTATACTTCAGTATGTCATAGAAACATCTGACAAAAAATCTCAGAACACTGAAGCAGTAAACTTTGTGAAAACCAATACTGGTGTCATTCTCAAAACTTTTGGCCACGATTGTACGCACTTGTATTCACATACATTATGTACAGTGTTTGTGTATATAAAGTGTAACAAGGATGAGCCAAAGACATCGTATAGGTTTGAGGCAGCCAGCCATATATTGTTCCATGGCTGCTAAATAGGTTTTTAGAAATTGAACATATATGTTCACAGAGTTGAGTCCAAGAATGAACTGATTGTATAGAGGCAAGATGGCGGCTTTAAAGGCCAGTACAGGAAATGACGACATTATTGGGGCCAGAATCGGAAGTGATGTCATCAGGGACTGGAAGTGATGCCATCATTGCTCCCACACACACACACACACACCACACCACCAAGGACAAAATGGAAGTGATGTCATCGGGACTGGAAGTGATGTCTTCAGAGGCGCCAGAACCTGCCATGATTTTCTGGGAATGGTCTGCAAGGAACTGAGAGAGACGGTCAGCACCCTGTCTCCCCCTTGTCCGTCGTGGTATCACAATTACTCAGCCCCTATAGCTGCCTCCTACTCACACATGTGTGACAACAGTATATGCTTTACTGATAGAGAGCAGCAGCACACCACAGTACTAGTAGCTCTCTGAGGATGCAGCCTCAGTGTTGACTTTTATACCATCCAAATGATGAACATGTAGATTAAATATTCCCATAATATAACCAATCAACAGATGTTCTAATGACATGATCACTATAGAAAAATATGTATTTTAAATACATTATTTGTTCCAGAATAACAGGACATCACTTACACATAGGAGTTTAGCACATTAAGCAACACAAGTCCAAACGATTTATTCTAAATTTTGTACCCTTCCTATAGGCTTTTTATACTTCTTATAAATATGTACAGTGTAAAGTCAAAATTCAAGGAAAAACTTGAAAGGTTTGTCCAGTTTGGATTGACCATATTTTGATAAAGCTGTCATTTCTCTGAAAGCAAGGAGATCACAGAGTCACAAAGCAGTAACCAGATGAGGAGGGGACGCACACTCACACACACTCGTGCATTCCTTCATCCATCAGTTTTCTCAAAACACTTTGACCAATGCGCGGTTTGAAATGAATCAGGACCAAGCACCATCAGAACAGAAGATTTAACACGTTTAACAAATAAGAGGTGGCCATTTAGTCTATCAAACTTGTTTCTTTAGACAATAGTTAAATTATCCAAATCTCTCATTCAGATACGTATTAAACATTCTCCAGGTTTCCACTCCAAGTACACAGTTCTGGCAGATTGTTCCAGATTCCTACGACTCTTTGTGTAAAGATGAACTTCCTGGCTTCCATCTGTTACGGCCTACTCAGAATCTACTGCTTTGTAAACCAAGCCTGCTTTATTTCATTTGAGCAGATGATGTAATCGAGTCCAGCCCTGGTTACCTGCCTACTGAGTTTGGCTACTGGGATTAAATCACCCGGGTTTGTGGCTGTGGTGGAAGTTATAAAGAAGCTTGTATATGGGTAGGGAGCAAGAGCAGGAGGACTCAAGGTGTGGAGAGCTAGGGTTGGAATGGCCTAGCGGTTTTTTTTTTCTTGATTTTGAAAAGAAATGTAATTGCTTTTAAGCTAGCCATCCTGGTGGTAAATGGTCTATGAATTCCTGGAATTTTGAAGAGCTGTGTAAATTCTGTTTAGCTAGATTGCCAAGTTAGTGTTGTCCTCCAACCTAGCTTCTGTTTTTCTGTGTAACTGTCTCCATTTTCTTGTTCTTTTTTAATAAACAGAGTCTGTTTTTTTGTAAATTTTGGTTTATTTCTCTCTCTCATTTTAGTGCCTACTTATGTACCCCTAGGCTTTTCGCAGGTCGCAACACCATCTTAATTTGACCTCCTTTTGATTTCTTTAGTGTGTGCTTCAATATTTTAATCATCCGAGAAATAAATGACAGTTCACTACTTACTGCTCTGCTGGAGTGTGAACGTAGGGGCCGCAGACAGAGCAGGGTTGCAAGGGTCCTGCCTTTAGATTGTCGTGCGCCTGGAAAGCAGCCACATGTAGATCTTCACTTCCTGACCTCCTACCCACCATGTTGCTGCCAAGACTGGATCTGATGTAGATAAATGTGCTCCAATAATTGCTGTACAACTTCTACAACTTTTTCTTTTAAGCTTTCATTGCATGTTCGCTCCTTCTTCTAATCAGCTC